>NW_027275348.1:0-61029 GCF_030028105.1 Mobula birostris
CCTGTAGGTAGGAGACCGAACCTGCACGCAACACACCAACATCTTATACAACTTCAACATTAACATTCCATCTCCTGTACTCAGTACATTGACTTATGAAGGCCAGTGTGCCAAAACCTTTCTTTATGACCCTAACTACCTGTGACACCACTTTCAATGAATTATGGACCTGTATTCACCACACTCCTTAGTGCCCTCGTACTTGCCTGCGTTAAATTTCATCTGCCACTTTTCAGCCCATTTTTCCAGTGGGTCCAGATCACTCTGCAAGCCATGAGAGCCTTTCTCACTGGCCACTACGCCCCAACCTTGGTGTCATCCGCAAATTTGCTGATCCGGTTAACCGCATTATCATGCAGATCACTGATTATAGATGAGAGTAGGAATTCTATTGTATTTATTTATATGTAAATGGCTGCAAGAAAATGAATCTGAGGGTGGTATATGGTGACATATACTTATTTTGATAATTATAGTATGAACATTGAACTTGAACCCAACCACAGTCTATTCCAGCTGCTACCATCTGAAAAATGGTACCACAGCATAAAAGCCAGGACCAACAGGCTCCGGGACAGCTTCTTCCACCAGGCCATCAGACTGATTAACTCACACTGACGAGTGTACTCTATATTACATTGACTGTTCTGTTTATTATAAATTATTATAAATTACTATGATTGCACATTGCACATTTAGATGGAGGTGCAACGTAAAAATTTCTACTCATGTATGTGAAGGATGTAAGAAATAAAGTCAATTCAATTCAATGAACTGTCGCGACTTTTGTAGATTTTGTGCAGACATGCCCACAGCCACCGTCTCGAGGATCGGACCAGCCTGGGAAATCAGCAGAGGTCAAGACAGAAGAGAAGCCTGCGTCCAGTGTGAGTGTAGAGTCCTCGTAAGGTCCTGTGCCCTATCCCTCCCGTGGCCTCTCCCTGTTCTTCTCAACGACCCACCCACCCTGTAGGGCCCAGCTCTTGTCTGGTCTGAGAGTCATAGAGAAGTACTGCACAGAAACAGGTCCTTCGGCCCATCTAGTCCATTCTGATCTATTAATCTGCCTAGTCCCATTGACCCACAACTGGACTATAACCCTCCATATTGCCTCCAACGTAGTTACCCAAGATTCTCTTAAATGTTGCAATCAAACTGACACCCATCACTTGTGCTGGCAGCTCGTTCCACACTCGCACTACCCTCCGAGTGAAGATGTTCCTCATCGTGTTTGTTTATTTTGAGGTCTGGCATGGAATAGGCCAATCCTATCCTTCGAGCCACATGCCCAGCAACCCCTAATTTAATCCCAACCTTGGAGTATTGTGAGCAGTTTTGGGCTCCATATCTAGGAAAAGATGTGCTGACTTTGGAAAGGGTCCAGAGGAGGTTCACAGAAATGGTTCTAGGAATGAAAGGGTTAACATTTGGGCTTCAATTGATGGCTCTAAGCCTGTACTTGCTGGAGTTTAGAAGAATGTGGGGGAAGCTCATTCAAATCTATCAAATATTGAAAGGCTTCAATAGAGTGGATATGGAAGGGGGATGTTTCCTATAGTGGGAAAGTCTAGGACCAAAGGGGACAGCCTCAGAATAGAGGGACATCCATTTAGAGAGGAGGTGGTAGAATTTCTATCGGCAGACAATGGGAAATCTGTGGAGTTTGTTGCCATGGGCGGCTGTGGAGGCCAGCTCACTGGGTGTATTTAAGGTGGAGCTTGATAGGTTCTTGATTAGACAGGGCGTGAAGTGTTATGGGGAGCAGGCAGAAGAATGGGGTTGAGAGAGAAATGGATCAGAAATGATGGAGCAGACTCGATGGGCTGAATGGCCTAATTCTGCTATGTCTTATGGGCTTATGATCTAGTCACAGAGCAATCTACAATGACAAGTTAGCTGACCTGCTATGGCTCTGGTCTGTGGGAGGACACTGGAGTACCCAGAGAAAGGCCATGCATTCCACGGGGACTCCTTACAGACGATGTCGGAATTGAACTCTGAACTCCAACGCCCTGAGCTGTAATAGTGTCGCGCTACCGTGGTGCCCCCTTAAATATTTCACCTTTCACCCTCAACCTATGACCTCTAGTCTGGTCTCCCCCAACCTCAGTGGCAAGGTGCAAGTGTTTGGGATAGGCATGTTGACTATATTTAAAAGTTATCTGGCCAGGTTCACGAAGCCTCCAACCTGACAGCATGAGTAATTTCTCCCTTTCTCCGTTCCCCACTCTGGCTCCCCTCTTACCCGTCCTGGCCCCTCACCTGCCTTTCTACTCCCTTTGGCTCACCTTCCTTCCATGCTCTATCCTCCTACTGTACTGAGGCCGTATAGAAGGGCTGAAGGGCCTGTGTTTATCTTGTAGCACTTTACATCTCTGAGAGAGAAATCAGGAGGAGGAGAATCTTTTGCTTTAAATGTAAAGAGACAGTACACTGTCGAGGGCAAGGCCCTTAAGAGTGTTGATGAGCTTGGGGCCCAAGTTCGTAGCCCTCTGAAAGTGGCTACACAGGTTGCTACGGTGGCTGAGAAGGCAATGGTACGCTTGCCTCTATTAGTTGAAGCATTGAGTTAAAGGTCAAGAAGTTAGGTTGCAGCTTTATAAAACACATCTGGTTGCTTTCAGTTTCAGCACTGAATTTCAATTCTGGTTGCCTCATTATGGGAGGGGTTTTGAGGATGTTCCCTCGGTTAGATGGGTTAGAGGTCAGATAAACTTGGGATGTTTTCTCTGGAGCTGTGGAGGCTGAGTGGAGACCTGATAACGGTTTATAAGATTATGGGCGATTTGGATAAAACAGACAGCCAGTATTTTTTCCCGGGGTCGAAATGTCGAATACCAGAGGCTTGCACTTGAGGTGAGAGGGCGAAAGTTCGATGGAGATGTGTGTGGCAGGTTTTTTTACACAGAGAGAGGTGGATCCTGGAATGTACTGAGAGGGGTAGTGGAGGTAAATACGATAGAGATGTTTAAAATGGAAGGGTATGGGCATTGTGTAGACAAAAGGGTTAGTTTAGCTTGATTGCTGATTTAATTAGTTTGAGACAGCATTGTGGGCCGCAGGGGCTGGTCCTGTGCTACACATCTTTTGTGTTCTATGTCCCAAGCCTTGAGGCTTGAGATATCTTTGGGTAATCCTTGTCCTCTCACCCTTCCACTCCGATCTTTGGCACTGAACCTTGGCCTTTCACTTTTCCATTGGGCTGAGGCAGTGACAAGTGTAGACGGTGACTGCAGAGGGGAGGCTGGCTTTCATGAAGTGCTGAGCTGTGTTCACAACCCTGCAATTTCTTGTGGTGTTGTGGTAAGCTATTAAAAGGCCTAGGTAGAGTGGATGTGGAGAGGAAATTTCCTATAGTAGGTGAGTCTTGCACCAGACACAATAACCTCTGAATAGAAGAATGTCCCTTTAGAGAGATGAGGAGGCGTTTCTTTACCCAGAGGGTGGTGACTCTGTGGAATTCATTGCCTCAGATGGGTGTGGAGGCCAAGTCATTGGGTATATTTAGAGAGGAGGTTGATAGTTTCTTGATTAGTCAGGGTGTCAAAGGTTACGGGGAGAAGCAGAAGAATGGGCTTGCGGGGGAAATTAAATCAGCCCTGATGGAATAGCAGAGCGGATTCGATGGACCGAATGGCATAATCCTGCTCCTGCGTCTTACGGTCTTGTGGGCAGAGCAGTTGCCGTACTGAGCCGTGATAGATCCAGTTAGGATGGTTTCTACAGGATATTTTTCTGAAAGCCCAATTTGACTGGAAGTGATTCACTCAGCAAACATCTAGCACTTCTTATGGGAGAGACTACCTCGTGTTCTGGTGAGGCAGCTGTGTGTATACTTCAGCTCTTTCCTGTCCTGATGTTTGTGCAAGCTGAAATCCCCGGCCTCACACACAGGAGGATTGATCTGTTAGAGCAGGGGTAGGCAACCTTAAGCACAAATGATTTTCTAGCATGCGTTATTCATTAATTTGAGGCAAAACGTAACTAGATGTATTTAAATGGATAATTCCCATATTTCAAGTTTTTTATGGCATTTATCTGGCCCACCATCCGCTCATTAATACACGATCCGGCCCACAAAGGCAAAAGGTTTGCCAACCCCTGTGTTAGAGCATAGAACCTAGCAGTCCCACAGTATTCTTGCAGTTGGTACTATGCTATTACAGCTTGGGGTATCAGTTCAGACACTTCGGTGAAGTTTGTATGTCCTTCCTGTAGGCGCACGGGTTTCCTCCGGGTGCTCTGGTTTCCTCCCACAGTCCACAGACAAACTGGTTAATGGGTTAATTGGTCATTGTCAATTGTCCTGTGATTAGACCAGGGTTAAAACCATAAGGTATAGGGGCAGAATTAGGCCATTTGGCCCATTAAATCCGCTCTCACATTTCATCATGGCTGATCCATTTTCCCCCTCAGCCCCAATTTCCTGCCTCTCCCCCCCCACCCCTACAACTCCCGTATTCCTTCATGCCCTCACAAATCGAGAACCTCTGCCACAAATGTACCCAGTGTACCCGTTTGGCCTTCACAACCAACTGTGCCAATGAATTCCACAGTTTCACCAATTCAAATCAAATCAAATCAAAAAACTTTATTGTCATTTCTAACCATACATCAGCTCTGCAGGGCAGAATGAGACAGCGTTTCTCAGGAGCAATGTAACCATAACATAACAAATGCAACACTAAATAATAAACATAACAATAAATAGTAAACCACAACAGCCACATGTCAGTTAAAATCAAGTTGTATCTGTCCAGTGCAAGTTAAAAGTGTCCAAAGCAGAGTCAGGTAGAGCAGCTATTTAGCAGTCTGACTGCCTGTGGGAGGAAGCTGTTTAGTAGCCTTGTGGTTTTAGTTTTGATGCTCCTGTAACGTTTGTCTGATGGCAGAAGAACAAACAGTTCATGGAGAGGGTGTGAGGGGTCTTTAATGATGTACCGTAATGATGAGCCCCACCACTGTGGTATCATCAGCAAATTTGATGATCAGGTTCTCCTTGAATCTGGCTGCACAGTCATGTGTTAGCAATGTAAACGGCAATGGGCTAAGCACACAGCCTTGTGGGGATCCAGTGCTCAGTGCGATGGAGCTCCGACTAAAGAAATTCTTCCTCACCTCCATTCTAAAAGGATGTCTGTCTATTCTGAGGCTGTGTCCTCTGGTCCTAGGCACCCCCAGCATAGGAAACATCCTCTCCACATCCACTCTATCAAGCCTTTCACCCCTCGACCTACGTCATTCATCTGAATTGTAGTGGGAACGGGAGGGTGGGTTGCTGGGTGGTGCAGCTCAGTAGGTCAGAAGAGACTGTTCCTCGCTGTGTCTGGCATTTATAACAACCCAGTGGAAGCCTATCCAACCCATCAGCTTCATGCCAGCCCCTTAGGGAAGCAATGCAATCATTTCCCATTTGGAATTGGTTTATTATTGTCACGTGTACCGAGATAGAGTGAAAAGCTTGTCTTACATACTGTTCATAGAGATCAGATCATTACACAGTGCATTGTGGTAGAACAAGGGAAAACAATAACAGAATGCAGACAATAAAGTACACGGTCAGAGCAAGGTAGATTGTGAGGTCAAGAGTCTACCTTATCATACAAAAGGTCCGTTAAACAGTCTGATAACAGTGGGGTAGAAGCTGTCCCTGGGCCTGGTGGGACGAGCTTTCAAGCTTTTGTATCTTCTGCCCGATGGGATAGGGGGGAAGAGAGAATGTCTGGGGTGGGTGGGGTCTTTGATTCTGCTGGCTGCTTTACTGAGACAGTGAGGTGTAGACAGAGTCCATGGAGGGGAGGCTGGTTTCTGTGATGTGCTGAGCTGTGTCCACAACTTTCTGCAGTTGCCGAACCAAGCTGTGATACATCAGGATAGGATGCTTTCCAGGGTGCATCTGTAAAGACTGATTTTTGGGGACATGTCAAAATTCTTAACTTGTCCTTTCTCACACGTGAGTCTTCAGCCGCGTGGACTGGCTGACAGCAGCTGATTCACCAACCCCAGACGTTCCCTGGATGTGGGAGTCAACTGGAACGCTCAGGGGAAACCCACGTTGGGTCGTCTATCTGCTGGGGAGCTGGTGCCAAGCAGCCTAGAGCTATCCGCTCTTCCTCGTTTCCACCCCAGTACCTCTAATACCGCCCTTCACCCCACCACCCACCACCGTTAACGGAGAGCGCCCGGAAACGCTGGGCAATGACTGCACTCGACCGCGTTCCGCTGAGCCACTGTGGCCCCCGCGCCTTGTGACCTGTGACCTTTGTGCTCCCACAGGGCTCCTCGTCCGAGTTTGAGGTGGTGAACTCCATCGACAAGAGTGAAGCCCAGGTGCAGGATCACCAGGTGAGAGCGACCTGTGTCAGGAGTGAGGGGGAGGAGTCTTACAGCTCATGTGGTGTCCAGTCAACCATGATTTAGCCCTCACCTAATCAAGGGACGAATTGCAATGACGAAGTAACCTACCCGGTACGTCTTTGGACTGTAGGAGGAAACTGGAGCACCCAGTGAAAATCCAGGCATTCTGTGAGGTCGACTCACAGAGGACGCTAGGATTGAACTCCAAAGTCTGATGGCCCAAGTGATAAAGTGTGGCGCTAACCGCTACGCTACCGTGGTGCTACGCCCACGGTTGGGTATCAGACTCACTGTGAAGTTTGTTGTTTTACAGCTGCAAGGCATAAAAAGTACTGAGAATTAATGGGGCAACACCAGAGCATAGCGAATAGCGGAACGTTACTTCAGCACCAGGGATCAGAAATCAGTTCCCGCCACTGACTGTAAGGAGTTTGTACGTTCTCCCCGTGACCGCGTCGGTTTCCTCCAGGTGCTCTGGTTTCCTCCCACAGTCCAAAGACGTATGGGTTAGCGTTCGTGAGTTGTGGGCATGCTGTGTTGGTAGTGGAAGCGTGGTGACACTTGCGGGCTGCCCCCAGCACATCCTCGGACTGTGCTGGTCGTTGATGCAAACAGCACACTTCACTGTGTTTCAGCGTACGTGAATCATCTTACTGCAACGTACAGGAATAATGAGGTGGGTGATCGACAGGCACAGGATGCTGGGGGATCCCAGCAGGTCGAGCAGCAGCAGCACTGGAAGGGAATGAACAGTCGTCATTTTGTGCAAAGACCTTCCCAGGCCACAGTGTGAACTGTTTATTCACCTGCACAGATGCTGCCTGACCTACTGAAATCCTCCAGCATTTTGTGTGTGTTGCTCAAGTTTTCCAGTGTCTGCAGAATTTCTTGTGTCTGAAAGGTGGGTGATGCTTGGCTTGCTCTAAATCTCCTCATCTGGTCCCTGATTCCCTCTATATCTTTAATCTCCTTGGGGTTCTGGTTCCCCCTTGATTCCCTTTGGGTCACGGTGTCAGTACCAACCATGGCTGGGTCCAGGATGCTGCCTGGATTAGGGGACATGAACTATAATGAGGGGCTGGACAAACTTGGACTCTTTCCTCTGGAGCGGCAGAGGCTGAGAGAGATCTGATAGAGGTTTATAAGATAATGAGAGGCACAGATAGAGTGGGCAGACGGCAGCTGTGTAGTCTTCCTGTGGGGTTGGTCGTGTCGAGGTTAGCATAACGCTTTTACAGTACCAGCGACCAGGGTTCAATTCCTCCTGCAGTCTGTAAGCACTTTGCATGTTCTCCCCATGATCACGTGGGCTTTCTCGGGGTCTCCTCCCTCAGTACAGAGATGAGCGGGATAGCAGTGCGATTGGTCACACGGATGTACTTGTTCTGTGTGGACTCTTTGGGATGCATCTCTAAATAAAGTAGTGTAAAAGACGGCAGAAGAGTGTAGTGCAGGTAAATGATAAAGTGCAAGATCATAATGTGTTAGATTGTGAGGTCAAGAGTCCGTCTTATTGTACAAGAGTCTGATAACAGTGGGGTAGAGGCTGTCCTTGAGCCTGGTGGGACGTGCTTTCAGGCTTTTGTGTCTTCTGCCTGATGAGAGAGGGGAGAACAATGTCTGGGGTGGGTGGGGTCTTTGATTACGCTGGCTACTTTACTGAGACCGAGAAGTGTAGACAGAGTTGATGGAGGAGAGGCGGGTTTCATGATGTGCTGAGTTGTGTCCTCGCAATCTATCATGCTATGACCTCGCACCTTATTGTCTACCTGCACCGCACTCTCTCTGTAACCATAACACTTTATTCTGCATTATGTCATTGTTTTATCTTGTTCCACCTCAATGCACGGTGTAATGATCTGATCTGTATGTACAGTGTGCAAGACAAGCTTTTCACTGTATCTCAGTACATGTGACAATAATAAACCAATCCCAATTACACCTCTTGGGCTCCTTCACTCCTGGGGAAAAGAGTCTCACTCTATTCAGTCCTGCAGTCCCAGGCACGTCCGTGTTAATTTTTTCTGCACCCTCTTCAGCTTAATGACATCCTTCCCATAGGATGAGCAGAACTGCACACACTACCTGCCCCAAGTGTGGTCCCATTGACTTGTAAGTTTCTAACATGACATCCCTGCCGCTGTACTCACTGCCCCGTCCACTGACCAGTGAAAAGTCTACAGAAAGTGGTGGATACAGCTCAGTCCATCACAGGGCAAGCCCAAGCCCCTGAGTGACATGTCCTGTCAACTGATGGTGCGTGGCTGTTACTGGCAAGAGCAAGCAGTTCTCAGTAGACTGCAAATGCACACGTGCGTGCAGTCAAGCTCGCCTTCCACTAGATGGCAGCACCGATGGAACAGGCCAGCCCTCAGCCCAGCATGGATGCCCCACTACACCACCTCAAGACGTTTAAAAGATCAATTACACAAGATTTAAACAAGCTAGCTTTCTCTTAAGCGGGCTAAAGATACAGAGATCCTTGGATGCAGCAACACAGGCAGCTGGCACACTGGCGGTCAAAGTTAACATAAAATATATCTTGAATCTTGCCTGACAAAGCTGTTGGAATTCTTTGAAGAAATAACAAGCAGGATAGGCAAAGGAAAATCGGTTGATGTGTACTTGGACTTTCAGAAGGCCTTTGACAAGGTGCCAGACGTGAGGCTGCTTAACAAGCTATGAGCCCATGGTATTACAGGAAAGATTCTAGCATGGGTAAAGCAGTGGCTGATTGGCAGGAAGCAAAGAGTGGGAATAAAGGGAGCCTTTTCTGGTTGGCTGCCGGTGACTAGTGGTGTTCCACAGGGGTCTGTGTTGGGACCCATTCTTTTTATGTTATATGTCAATGACTTTTATGACAGAATTGATAGCTTTGTTGCAAAGTTTGCAGATGATGCAAATATAGGTGGAGGGGATAGTAGTTTAGAGGAAGTAGAGAGGCTACAGAAGGACTTGGACAGATTAGGAGAATGGGCAAAGAAGTGGCAGATGGAATACAGTGTCATGCACTTTGGTAGAAGAAATAAAAGGATATTTTCTATTTTCTAAATGGAGAGAAAATTTAGAAAATTTTCTAAACCACTTGGCCACGCGCCACTAGAATATAAAAGAAAGGATATAATGTTGAAACTTTATAATGCACTAGTGAGGCCTCACTTGGAATATTGTGAGCAGTTTTGGGCCTCTCTTAGAACGAATGTGCTGAAATTGGAGAGAGTTTAGCGGAGGTTCATGAAAATGATTCCAGAATTGAAGGCAGAGGTTGATAGATTTCTTGTTTGGTCAAGGCACGAAGGGATACGGGGGGGCGGGGTGGGGGGCGGAAAGACAGGAGCTTGGAGCTGAGAAGCAAAATGGATCAGCCATGATGAATTAGCAGAACAGATTTGACGGGCCAAATGGCTCGCTCTTCGTATCATACTGTCCTTGCTTGAGTATCGACACTGCGGGACAGAAGCTGCCCTTGAGCCTGGTGGGACGAGCTTTCAGGCTTTGTATCTTCTGCCCGATGGGAGAGGGAAGAAGAGAGAACGTTCGGGGTGGGTGGGGTCTTGCACCTTGGTCCCAGAGGAACTCTGTTTTGTTTCATGTGTATTTATGTATGTTTGAATGACAATTAAAGTTTGACTTTATTAGCCTTGGGGATGCAGGTTAGTGCCTGGATGTGCGCAATGCAACCCTGGTCGTTAGTATCTTACGCAATGTGTGAGTCATAGTACTCGCTGGCTGTGTGCAAGTATGTTCCACTCTAAATAAAACAGAAATCCCAAGATGAAGCAACTGCACAGATGGCGTTGACCAAACTCTTTAAAGGAACCTCAAGCAAAGTATCAAATACTTAACCGGTCAGGCATTGTGAAATGAGAGTTAATATTTTGGATTAATTTGTTATTGACTTCGAGGGGGGCATAGATATGCATTGTAGTCTCCTGACCTACTTACTACCCCCAGCATTTTGTGTGTGTGTCGTATCCAGACAGGATGCTTTCTATGGCACATCAAGGGTCAAGGGGTCATGCCAGCTTTTTCTAGCCTCCTGAGGAAGTAGAAATGCTGTTGAGCTCTCTTGACCGTGACGTTAATGTGCCTGGAGCAGGACAGGCTGTTGGTGATGTTCACACTGGGCACATGCCTAGCACATGTAGGGTAACGGTTAACACCAGTAATCAGGGTTCACTTCCCATCGCGGCCTGGGAGGAGTTTGGCCAAAATCAGGCCTGCGTGGCCGTGGTCAAACCTGAGGTGGACACGGATGTGAAGGACAGTACGTTAGCATAGTGGTTGGTGTAACACTTTACAGCACCAACGATTGGGGTTCAATTCCCACTGCTATCTGTAAGGAGGTTATACGTTCTTCCCTTAATCGCGTGGCTTTCCTCCGAGTGCTCCAGTCTCCTGCCACGTTCCAAAGACGTACATGAGCGTGAGCACGCTACGTTGGTGCCGGAAATGTGGTGACACTTGCGGGCTGCTCCAGCACAATCCTGGTCACGTTGATTCGAAGCGAGCCACCACATTTCACTGTATGCTTTGATGCACGTGTGGCAAGTAAAGCTAATCTTGAAACCTTGATTGTCAACGTGCTCTGAGGTGGAGTGAAAAGCTCTGTTTGGATGCCATCCAGACAGATTGTTCTATATGCAAGTCCAGAATCAGGGACATAGATCTAGGGTGGGGGGGAAAATTAAAAGAGACCTGTGTGGGACAGCTTCCTCACGCTGAGGGTGGTGAGTCTGTGGAACGAGCTGGCGGAGGGAATGGTTGAGAACGGCCCAACAGTATTGCTTAAGAATCACTGGTAGGTACGTGGGGCTTGGAGGGATCTGGCTGAAGACAGGAAACTGCCAGTGTCTGGGTGGGCACCCTGGCCAGCATGGCCTGGTTGGGCCAAATGGCCTGCATCCACACTGTATTGCTCCTATGACTCTATTGGTACATTGAGGTAGTACAGAACAAGAAGGGAACGGCAATTATAGTGCTCGTTGCAGTTTCAGAGCATAGTGCAGGTAGACTCATGCACCCCAGACATTCTCTCTTCTCCCCGCTCCCATTGGGCTGAAGATACAAAAGCCTGAAAGCTTGTCCCACCAGGCCCAAGGACAGCTTCTACCCCACTGTTATCAGACTACTGAATAGTTCCCTAGTATGATGAGATGGACTCTTGCCCTTACAATTAAACTTGTTATGATCTTGCACTTATCGTTTACCTCACTGCGCTTTCTCTGTAGAGCAGAGAATGTAGAACAACACAGTACTGTATAGGCCCTTCAGCCCACAATGTTGTACCAAACTTGTAATCTGCTCCAAGGTTAATCTAACCCTTCCACACAGCCCCTCATCTTTATTTCAACCACGTGCCTATGTAATACTTTTTACACTTTATTCTGCGTTCTGCTATTGTTTTACCTTGTTCTGCCTCCATGCACTGTGTAATGATCTGATCTGTAAGCCCGGTGGAACCGTTTCTGCTGACAGGAGAAGGGGGAAAGGCAAGTTACTGATGCCTTAAAACCAGTCACTTCGAGCAGGTTAACCAGTGACACTTTGAATACGATGAGGCAGGGAGTTCAGAAGCCTAATGGCTAGAGGGAAGAAACTATTTCTCATCCTGACCATTGGTGTTTCTTATGCATTGTAGTCTCCTGCCTGATGGTAGAAAATCAAACAGAATGCTGGATGGATGGGTGAGATCCTTAATAATACTAAGGGCCCTCCGTATTCAACACTCCTGATAAGTGTTCCTGATGGGTGGTAGGTAGGGAGACACATGTGTTGTGTCTCACAAAAACCTGAGGCACAGAGCCCTTGTGCAGGATTCCCTAAAGGTTAATTTGCAGGTTGAGTCTGTGGTGGGGAAGGCAAATGCAATGTTAGCATTCATTTCAAGAGGACTAGAATATAGAAGCAAGGATGTAATGTTGAGGCTTTATAAAGCACTGGTGAGGCTTCACAGAGTATTGTGAGCAGTTTTGGGTCTCTTATCTCAGAAAGGATGTGCTGACGTTGGAGAGGGTTCAAAGGAGGTTCACAAAAATGATTCCAGGGTTGAATGGTTTGTCATATGAAGAGCGTTTGATGGCTCTGGGCCTGTATTCACTGGAATTCAGAAGAATGAGGGGTGACCTCACTGAAACCTATCGAATGGTGAAAGGCCTTGATAGAGTGGATGTGGAGAGGATGTTTCCTGTGGTGAGGGACTCTTAAGACCAGAGGACACAGCCTCAGAATAGAGGGGCAGCCTTTTAGAATGGAGAGGAAGAAGTCCTTTGGCCAGAGAGTGGTGAATCTGTGGAATTCATTGCCACAGACGGCTGTGGAGACCAACTCTGTATGTATATTTAAGGCAGAGATTGATAGGTTCTTGATTGGTCGGGGTATGAAGGGACACAGGGGGAAGGCAGGAGATGTGGGGCCGAGAGGAAACGTGGATCAGGCATGATAGAATGGCGGAGCAGACTCGATGGACCAAGTGGCCTAATTTGGCACTTGAACCTTACGGTCTTATGTTCCCCTCAGCCATTCCCAGAGTCCTTTGTCGGGACTTCAGGTCTAATGCACGGCTGTTCCCATACCAGATGGAGATGCAACTTGTCAGGACGCTGTCAATGGTACTGCTATAAAACGCAGTTAAGATGGTGGGGAGCGGCCTCGCTTGCCTCAGTCTCCTGAGGAAGTGGAGGTGCTGGTGTGCGGCCTTGTCAGGGAGGTGATATTCAGGAACCAGGTGAAGTTATCTGTGATCTAAATGCCCTGGAGTTTGGTTCAGTGACCCCCCTCTACTGAGGAGCCGTGTATTCACAGAATCTGTCAGGGGTTGCTGCGATGGTACAGCTTGCAGGACTAGAAGGGTCTATTTTCTAAATAAACATGTACAAGATAGCAGCAGACAATTAGTTGTTAAAATGCAAAGCAAGTATCAGGTAACAGTCTAATCTAAGAATTAAACAGTTGCCACGTGCACTGTGTCCAAGACGATCACTACATGCTCTAACCAGAAGCCATGAATTACCATAGAGGTGCATGCACTGCTGAGGGCCCGTGACTCCGCCTTCAGAGCAGGCGACAAGGCAGCCCTAACAACAGTGAGGGCCAAACTGTCCCGGGTCATCAGAGAGGCAAAGCGTGCACACGCCCAGCGAACCCACAGCCACTTCCAGGACAGCGGTGACACACGGCGCATGTGGAAGGGCATTCAGGACATCGCCAACTACAAGACAACATCACCAGCCTGTGCTGGTGATGCCTCCCTCCCAGATGTGTTCAACAACGTCTACGCTGGTTTTGAGGCGGATAATGACGTGGCGGCGGGGAAGACCTCTCCTCCTCCAAATGACCAGGTGCTGTGTCTTACCGTGGCCGATGTGAGGAGAACCCTGTGCAGGGTCAACCCACGGAAGGCTGCTGGACCAGACAATGTTCCAGGCAGAGTGCTTAGAGGATGTGCAGACCAGCTAACAGAGATTCTCACTGACATCTTCAATATCTCCCTGAGCAGCACAGTCGTTCCTACGTGCTTCAAGGGCGGCACCATCATCCCTGTGCCGAAGAAGTCTTCAATGTCCTGCCTCAACGACTACCGTCCCGTTGCACTGACATCCATCATCATGAAGTGTTTCGAGAGGCTCGTCATGAGGCACATCAAGACCCTGCTGCCCCCCTCACTGGACCCCCTGTAGTTCGCGTACCGTCCCAACCGTTCAACATTCGACGACATTGCCATCACCCTCCACCTGGCCTTAACCCACCTGGACATTCGAATGCTGTTCATAGACTTCAGTTCAGCATTCAACACAATCATTCCTCAGGAACTGATTGGAAAGCTGAGCCCACTGGGCCTGAACACCTCCCTCTGCAACTGGATTCTAGACTTCCTGACTGGGAGACCTCAGTCAGTCCGGATTGGAAGCAGCATCTCCAACACCATCACCTTGTGTTGTCTCGCTTAGTCGAGTGTAGTTTTGTGTTGTTTCATGTAGCACCATGGCCCTGGAGGAACATTGTTTCGTTTTTACTGTGTACTGTACCAGCAGCTTATGGTGGAAAATGACAATAAACTTGACCACTTGAAACAGTAGCCAAGAACATCTGTTTTGCGTCAGCTGGTAATGCAGATGTCAGATCGGGAAGTTTAATCGCAGTCGGTTTAAGCAACAGCAACGAACAAGGGCCTGAATAGAGGAAGCAAGAATCGAAAGCTGCCAAAGAAGGAACTGATTTGATGGAAGTTTTGGAGGGAGGGGAAGGTTGGCACCCATTGTCCCAGGTTACAGCCGGGTTCCCTTCCTGAGGACTGCTAGTAACAATTCAGAAAACGTGGCTGCTTATAGAGTTTGCACCGGCAAAAAATACCTACAATGGTCAGCAAATCCGTCCCATGGGTCCAGGGGAGGTTCATGAGAATGATTCTGAGAATGAAAGAGTTAATGTATGAGGAGCATTTGATTGCTCTGGGCCTGTACTCACTGGAATTTAGAAAAATGAGGGGGGGATGTCACTGAAACCTATTGAATATTGAAAGGCCTAGATAGAGTGGGTGAGGAGAGGATGTTTCCGATATAGAGGGCACAGTCGCAGAATAGAGGGGTATCTCTTTAGAACAGAGATGAGGTTAGGAATTTCTTTAGCCAGAGGATGGTGAACCTGGAATTAATTACCCACAGACGGTTGTAAAGGCTGGGTGTATTTAAAGTGATATTAGGGCATGACAGGTTATGGAAGAAGGCAGGCGAGCGGGGTGGAGAGGGATAGTAAATCTGCCATGATGGAATGACAGAGCGGACTTGATGGGCTGATTGGACTAATTCTGCTCCTATATCTTATGACCTCCCAAACACTCGCTTGAGTGTACAGGTGATCATAACCCTGGGGATGTCTTGCACATCTTGCATTGTTCGGCATGTTCTTCCTCCTTCCCCTTCCTGAGGTCAATGATCAGTTGGTTTTACTGACGTTGAGTGAGACGTTGTTAATAAGGTTAGCTTTATTTCTCACTTTGACCCACACAGTGAAATACATCGCTTACATCAACTACCTACGCAGTCCGAGGGGAAGCCTGCAAGTGTCACCAAGTTTCAGGCACCAACATAGCACGCCCACAACTCACTAACCCTGACCTGTACTGTAGAACTTCGGAACGTGGCAGGAACCCGAGCTCCCGCAGAAGGTCCACATGTTCACGGGGAGACAGACAGCGGTGGGAATCGAACTCCTATTGCTGTTGCTGTAAAGCGTTACAGTAACCGCTACTCTACCATCTGACCATGGTTCAGTGTCCACCACTGGGTTGAGTGTTGCCCAACAGGGCTGATTTTGGCCAAGCGGTTGGCATTGGACCCTGCGTCACCTTAACTGCTGTCAGGGGTCCCTGGGACCTGTGTCACGAGGGTCCAGCGATGAGCTGCTGGGGCCTTTGGATGACTGCACGGTTTTGTTTTTGACAGAAGTATGTTTATTACAATTATGTTCTACAATACCACAACAGTAATAAAGACTAACACAATTACTAACATACATCATCACCATTACGTGCCGTGTGTAATGACGTGGGTGATCATGGTTTTCCATCTGCCTTTAATCTGAGAAGTTCTAATAAGCTCTTTGAAACTTTTGCCTGCCTATCCCTTGTGTAACTCATGACTGTCCTGTGCTGTCAACCGTGACTTTTTCTTCCATCAATTCTTCCAGTCGCTGCAAGTTGTTTGTGCTTCTCTATCCTCAGAGTGTGTCCCAGAAATTCCAACTACCACTTCCTGATTGATGGTATCAGCTCTCTCATTGTGACTAACGTGTACTAAGTGAAATTAAAATGTTCCCATCTCTGTCAACGATGACGGTTATCCCCTGTGGCGCTCAAAGTTCCCACAATGCATCCATGGACGCCGTGCGTTCCCTATCCATGGTAACCGGGACACAGATATACTCCTGGAGCACCGCCAGGCACTCCGCCCAGGTGGAACCCTCTACTGCCCACTTCCAGGGTCCCACGCATAGATATCTTTGCCAGCCCCAGCACCAAGTTCAGTAGGACATCCTCACCCCACTTTGCCCCAGGTAAGTATGGCGGTACTTAAATGCAACCAGAAAGTGAGGTGTAGCACCTGCAGATATGAAAAACGGTGTGCTTAATGTAGCATGCCCACAACTCGTTAGCCCTACCCCATACGCTTTTTTGGAATAGGGGAGGAAACCCGGATCACCTGATGGAGACCCACGCGGTCACGGCGTGAGCATGCAAACTCCTGACAGACAGCGGCAGGAATCGAACTGTGATCGGTGATGGCCGGCTCCGTAAAGCGATTGCACTAACCGCTACCCGACCATGAACCCCGATCTGTAACCGTTTGATTGAGGGACTGGGACTGACCTGCATGTCTTCCCTTCTCCGTACAGGATGTTCTTCAGCAGCTGGCGAACGAGGACGGAAACCTGTCAGTTCACCTGCAGCGACTGGAGAGCTCCCTCAGCATGTTTGCCGAGGAGACCAACAAGAAGCACCTGCTCGCCCACCTGGGCCGAATGGCCGTCGACTTCAATCGACTCTCTTCCAAAGTGCAGAAGAATGAGTATAAGACGGCCATCCTGCAGGTAGGGGGCAGTAATCCTCTCCAGCACAGGTCATCTCCTTTGAAATTAGTGTTCATGGGATGTTCAGAAATCAGAATCACTGATAACTGACGTATGTCATGAAATTTGATGTTTTGTGGCAACAAAAGACAGTGCGATACAAAAAACATGCTATAAGTTATCAAAATAAATAAATATTGCAAAAGACGTCATGAGGACTGTTCAGAAATGTGATGGTGGAGGAAAGAAGCTGTTCCTAAAACATTGTGTGCGTGTACGTCCTCCCTGACGGTGGCGATGAGGGGAGAGCACGTCCTGGGTGGTGGGCCAAATATGGGGAAATAGGATGTGTAGATAGACAGCTGGGTCAGCACAGGCGAGTTGGGCCGAAGGGCCTCTTTCCCTGCTGTATAACTCCAACAGCTGTTTCCATCAAGGTGAAGTTCCTTCACTCATGCTGTGTTCTCTCTCTCTCTCTCTCGCATGTTCCTGGCTCCCTGTGTCCATATGTGCCTCTGTGGCCGGGTGTGTGTGTCTCTGTTCCTGTGTCTGTGTGTGTCTGTGTTCCTCTGTGTTGTGTGTGTGGGTGTGTATCTGTGTGTCTCTGTTCCTGTGTGTGTGTGTGTGTGTGTGCACACGTGTCTGTGACTGTCTCTGTGTGTGTCTGCGTGTATGTCTCTGTTTCTTTGTGTTATGTATGTGTGTCTGTGCTTGTGTCTGTGCCTGTGTGTGTGTGTGTGTGTATGTCTGTCTGTCTCTGTTCCTTTGTGTTGTGTATATGTGTCTGTGTGTGTCTCTGTTCCTCTGTTGTGTGGGTGTGTGTCTGTGTCTCTGTTCCTGCGTGTGTGTGTGTGTCTGTGTCTCTGTTCCTGTGTGTGTGTGTGTGTGTGTGTGTGTCTCTGTTCCTTTGTGTTGTGTATGTGTGTCTGTGCCTGTGTCTATCTGTGTGTCTGTCTGTGCCTGTCTCTATCTGTGTGTCTGTGTGTACGTGTGTGTCTCTGTGCCTGTGTCTATCTGTGTGCTCCAGACTCTGTGTAAGCAGCTACAGACAGAAAATGAAGACCTCCGAAGGAAACTGGACAGTGATCTCGAGCGCAAGAACCAGATGTTGGCCAAGATGAAGTGAGTCTGCACTTGCATTTGGGAGGGTTGCTTCCCCACCCTGGGCCTCCGGAAGTGTCTCAACCCGTATAACGTAGGGAAAGCTGTGGCCAGCCTACACATTGGAGACTTCCACAGAGAGGCAGGTGGCCATGACAAGACCACTTCTTGTGGTTGTTGTAGATCATTTGGGATCGATGTTAGCTGAGATGTCACCACTGAAATTCATTAGAAGTTGCATCTGCAGGTCTTCCATGTCTACTGAATGGCTGTGACTTTTCAGTACAAAAACAGGCCTTTCAGCCCATCTAATCTATACAAACCAAGATCCCCATCTAAGCTACTCCCATTTGCTTGCATTTGACCCATATTCCTCTAAAGTTCCCAACCTTTTTTATGCCATGGGCCGCTACCATTAACTGAGGGATCCGTGTACCCCAGGTTGGGACCCCCTGGTCTAGACCTTTCCCATCTGTCCAATTGCCTCTTCCTCAACCACTTTTTCAGGCAGCTCGTTCCATATACTGACAACCCTCTCTGGGTGAAAAAGTTGCTTCTCAGGTCCCTATTAAATCTCTCACCTCAAACCTATTCTTTATTCTTTTCTTTAGAAGCTGCCTGACCTACTAAGTTCCTCCAGCATTTTGTGTGTGTGTGCCCTCTAGATCTTAATTTCCCCAACACCGAGAGAAAGACTATGTGCAGTCACCCTATCATACACCTCTATAAGGTCACCCCTTGTTCTCATACACTCCAAAGGGAAAAAAAATCCATCCTGGACAACCTCTCTCCATAACTCAGTCCCTCAAGAAAAGTCTCAGTTTGGAAAACCTCTCTCCATAACTCAGTCCTTCAAGAAAAGTCCCACTCTCGTCATCTTCTCTCCATAACTCAGTCCCTCAAGTCCTGGCAATTTCTTTACAAATCTTTTCCGTACTCTTTCCAGCATAATGGCATCTTTCTTATAGCAGGGTGACCAAAACTGATCACAATACTCCATATGTAACATCACCAACATCTGGAACAATTTCCTCTATACAATGCCCTGACAGCACCACGCCCACCTGTGAGCCCACTTTCAGAGAGCCATGTACTTAAAACCCTAAGGCATAGGAGCGGAATTAAGCCGTTCAACCCATCGAGTCTGCTCCACCATTCCATCATGGCTGATATGTTATTTTTTCTCAACCCCATTCTCCTGCCTTCACCCTGTAACCTTTGTCATCATGATGAATCAAAAACCTGTCAACCTCCATTTTAAATAAACCCAATGACTTGGACTCCACTACCATCTGTGGCAGTGAATTCTACAGATTCACCAGTCTCTGGCTAAAGAAATTCCTCCTTATCTCTTTTCTAAATGGACATCTCTCTATTCTGAGGCTGTGCCCTGTGGTCCTATACTCCCCCACTGTAGGAAACATCCTCTCCAAATCCATTCTGTCAAGGCCTGTCAATAGTTTCAACGAGATCCTCTCTCATTCTTCTAAACTCCAGTGAGTACAGGCCCAGAGTCATCAAACGCTCCTCATATATTAATCCTTTTATTCATGAGGTCATTTTCGTGAACCTCCTTGGGACCCTCCCCAGTTTTAGGGGGTCGAAAACTGCTGAGCCCAAGGTTATATTCTAGTCCTCTTGAAATGAATGCTAACATTGCATTTGCCTTCCTCATCACCGACACTGATATCACTGCACGAGGACTCCCAAGTTGCCTTGTAACTCTGATTTTTTTGAATTTTCTCCCTCTTTTCTTCCCATTTCCCGTTCCTTGGCTCGTGTCACCACCTGAAGCCTTGGTTTAACATCTCATCTGAGTGATGCCAAGTTTGATGATGCCGCACTGTGGATGGACCTGGCATCTGAGCCCAGAACTCTGCTGATCTTATAGAACGGTGTGATACAGAACAGGCCCTTCAGCCCATCTAGTCCATGCAGAACTGATTTTCTGTCTAGTCCCATTGACCCGCACCCAGATCAAAGTCCTCCATACCCCTCCTATCCGGTCTTCTCTTAAACATTGAAATCAAACCTGCATCCACCACTTCCACTGGCCGCTCGTTCCACACTCTCACCACCCTCTGAGTGAAGAGGTTCCCCCTCAGGTTCCCCTTAAACATTTCACCTTTCACCCTTAACCCATGACCTCTAGTTCTAGTCTCACCCAACCTCAATGGAAAAAGACTGCTTGCATTTACCCTATCTATACCCTTCATAATTTTGTATACCTCATTCTGCACATTCTAGGGAATAAAGAATTCACTGATCTGGTCTCCTTACATATTCTGGTCTTGGAGGTGGTGCAGAAAAGGGTCACGAAGTTGATTCCAGAGATGAAGGGGTTAGCCTATGAGAAGGGATTGAGTTGCCTGGAATTCAGAAGAATGGGGTGGGGGAAGTGTCTTTGAGAAACAAAGGAGTGGGAGCAGGAGTGGCCATCCGGCCCATTGAGCCTGTTACACTGTTCAATAAGATCATAAGGACTAGGAGCAGGAGTCACCGTCCGGCCCAACAAGTATGCTCCACCGTTCAATAAGATCAGAAAGGGTAAGATGAGGGAACACAAGCCAATCCTCTTAGAGAGATTGAGATTTCAAGTTCATGGGTGTCAATATCTCTGAGGATCTAACCTGTCCCAACATATTGATGCAGTTGTAGAGAAGGCAAGACAGCAGCTACATTTCGTCAGGAGTTTAAGGAGATTTGCTTTGTCACTTGAAACTGACTGACGTACTGTGGAGAGCATTTGAACTGCTTCCATCACTGTCTGGTTTAGGGGGTGGGGCTACTGCGCAGGATCATAGAAAGCTGCAGGGAATTGTAAATTAGTCAGCTCCATTCTGGGTACTAGCCTCCGCAGTATCCAAGACATCTCCAAGAGGTGATGCCTTAGCAAAGCAGCATCCGTCATTAAGGACACCTGTCACCCAGGACATGAGTACATGCCCCCTTCTCCTTGCTTGACGGGCTGAATGGCCGACTCCTGTTCCTAGTCTTTAGGTTCATATTGAATGGTGGAACAGGCTCAACGGACTGGATGGCTGGCTCCTGCTCCTAGTCCTTACTGAATGGGGAAGCAAGCTCAATGGGCTGAATGGCCGACTCCTGCTCCTAGTCCTTATTGAATGGGGAAGCAAGCTCAACAGGCCGGATGGCCGACTCCTGCTCCTGTTTTGGATATCCTTATGAAGAAATAGATATGTTGGGATTTGGGTGACTGGGTGTTTATCTGTGTTTTGTCCTTGCTGGGATTGGAGGGAATTGTAATCAGTTTATTATTGAGATACAGTGAAAAACTTGTTTTGCATACTGTTCATACAGATCAGATCATTACACCGTGCATTGACGTAGAATTATGACAATGCAGAATGAAGTGTGTAGAATAGGGAGAATGTGAGGCACAATAAGGTTGTCCTTTTCTTTGTTCTTTGAAGATGTGAACATTTGAAGCTGAAGGAGTTGATGGTGGAGAAGGAGAAGATGCAGCAGGCGGAGGTGTCCAAGGCGAGCCCCACTGAGCTGTCGATGCAGCAGAGCGAGTTCCCACAGGTTTGTGACCAGAGACTCGAAGCCCCCATGTCCTTCCTCCTGTCCACCTTGCTCCAAGCAGACAGCAGAGCAGAAATACAGACGACCACAAGACACAGGAGCAGAATTAGACCATTCGGCCCATTGAGTCTATTCTACCATTCCATCAGGGTTGATTTATTATCCTTGCAACATGCAGAAAAATTCTGGAGGAGCTTAACAGGTCAGGCAACATCTATGGAAATGAATAAACAGTAGATGTTTTGGGCTGAATCCCTTCTTCAGGTCTGGAAAGGAAGGGGGAAGATGCAAGAATAAAAAGGTGGGAGGCGGGGAAGATGGAAAAGCTAGAAGGTGATAGGTGAAGCCAGATCGGTGGAAAAGGTGAAGAGCTATGATAGTCATGGGGGATTTCTATATACAAGTAGATTGGGAAAATCAAGTTGATGCTGGATCCCAAGAGAGGGAAGTTTTAGAATGCAGTTTGAGGAGAAGCTAAAATCAGATGTGTCAATATTACAGTGCAATGAAGGGAATTACAGAGGCATGAGACAGGAGTTGGCCAATATTGATTGGAAGGGAACACTAGCAGGGATGACAGTGGAGTAGCAATAGCTGGAGTTTCTGGGAGCAGTTTGGAAGGCGCAGGATAGATACATCCCAAAGGAGAAGTGGTATTCTAAAAGGAGGATGTGTGTGTGTACGCACAAACACACCAAACAAACAACTGAACTAAGCTGAACATCCTAGACTGTTTCAATGACTCTGTAGTTTTGGTGTTTTATCTTGTGTTTTTTGCTCATTTTATGCTGTTTGCACAATTTGTTCTTTTTTTTTACATGTTGGGTATTTGATGTTTCCTTTGAATGGGTTCCATGATGTTTCTTTGTTTTGTGGCTGTCTGTGGGAAAGATAAATTTCAGGGTTGTACACTGCATACATACTTTGATAATAAGTGTACTTTGTACAGCCTCAGAATAGAGGGATGTCCATCTGGAACAGAGGTGGGCAGAAATCCCTTCGGCCAAAGAGTGGTGAATCTGCAGGACTGATTGCCACAGACAGCTGTGGAGTCTAAGTCATTGGGCATATGTAAAGCAGAGGCTGACAGATGCTTGATTAGTCAAAGATCAGATTAGGGTGTCAACGGTTGTGGGGAGATGGCAAGAGAATGGGGTTGAGAGGGATAATAAATCAGATATGATGGAATGGTGGAGCAGACTGAATGGACCAAATAGCCCAATTCTGCTCCTGTGTCTTATGGTCTGACGTGCGACACACAGATCCCATCATTGAAAACAAAGCAGCCTGCACAAAATGCTGGCGGAGCTCTGCAGGTCAGGCAGCTTCTGTGGAGCGGAAAGGACAGTAGATGTTTCGGTTGAGTCCCTTCATCAGGATTACGGCGCAGTGCGTATACCTCTGATCTCCTGGCCTGATGAAAAATTCACTGACTTTGAGACACACACACAATTTTTTTCCTCACCGCTTATGGGCGGCGCATGTATGTACTTCTCCCTCAATTTCGGGTCCTCTACCAGAGGCCTGGGAGTGAGGGCTCTGCGCAGTATCCTTGCTGTTCCCAGTAGTGCACTCTTCTGGACCGAGATCCCAGATGCTGTTCCCAGGATTTATTGGAACCATTTCCCAGTCCAGCTGTCACAGTTCCAAGTGCTCTCATTACCACTGGGATTACTCTGGCTTTAACCTTCTGCATCCTTTCTATCTGCTCTTTCAAGCCCTGATATTTCTCCAGCTTCTCATATTCTTTCTTCCCAATGTTCCTGACATTCAGGATTGCCACATCTATTCCTATTGCTTTCTTCTGTTCCTTGTCCAGTATTACTGTGTCTGGTTGGTTGGCCAGTACCTGCTTATCAGTCTGTATTGGGAAGTCCCACAGGATCTTAGCTCTGTTATTTTTCACCACCTTCTCGGATGTTTCCCGTTTGGACTTGGGAGTGTCCAATCCATACTCAGTGCAGATGTTCCTGTACGCGATTCCTGCAACTTGGTAGTGTCGTTCAGTGTATACTGTCCCTGCCTGCATCTTGCACCCTGCTACTATGTGCTGAATGGTTTCAGCGGATTCCTTGTACAGTCTGCATCTTGGGTCTTGTCTGGTGTGGTAGACCCTGGCTTCCATTGTTTTCGTGCTCAGCACCTGTTCCTGTGCAGCCATGAGCAGCACCTCTGTGCTGTCCCTCAGCCCTGCCGTTGGTAGGGTTTTCTTGTGTCAGCCATATCTGGCGATGGAACATCTCATGCAGTGGCTTGTCCTGTTATGGCCTTTGGTCCTCTGGCTCTGCTTCACCCATTTCCATATCCCCTGCCTGCTGTCTGAGGTATTCTAGTAGGTCATCTTTAAAGGCCATCTTCCTGACATGAATGTTTCGCATTTCTTCCAGGACTGTGGGCTTGACACTTCCAAGTCCCGGTCCTCCCTTATTCCAGCGGGTGTACAGTTGCTCAACATTGGACTTTGGATGGAATCCTCCAGGTACTGTTAGTAGTTTCCAGGTCTTGATGTCAGTGGCTACCAGTTCGTTCCTTGGCCAGCACACTAGTGCAGCTGGGTATCTGATGACTGGTAGGGTGAATGTGTTGATGGCTCTGATCTGGTTCTTCCCATTCAGCTGGTTTTTTATGAGTTGTCTCATTCTTTGGAGGTACTTGGATGTTACAGCCTTCCTTGTGTTCTCATCGCGGCTTCCATGCACCTGCAGGATCTCCGGTAATTTGTAGCTGTCCTGTACATGTGGTATGTGGCTTTCAGGTAACTCGACTCCTTCAGCCTTGATGAGTTTTCTTGTGCTATTGACTTTGGGTTAACTTCTAGCATTGTCCTCCAACGGCCCACTAAGTTCTTGATGAAGGTTCCTAGTGTCTTGCTGACCTTGTACAGAGATAGACATTCCAGGATCCATGTAATGAGCATTAAGTGGTATGCTTTCTGTCATCGATCCAGGCTGTGCTTAGGTTGGTTTGCCTGGACTCGGAGCCTTGCATGATTGCTTTGTCTACCAGTAGGTGGCGCTTGGAGTCTCTGGTTGCATTACCAATCTGCCTCTGAGCAGGGCTCAGGGAATTACATACATGTTCCTTCAGCTTGCTGGCTATGATGCCTGATAGGAGCTTCCATGTTATAGACAGGCATGTTGGAGGCTGGTAGTTTGTGAGAATCCTTCATTATGAGTACTGTCCTTCCTTCAGTTATCCAGTCAGGGTGGGAGCCTGCTTCATTTGAGCTGCCAGCTGTGTGTGTACTGCTGTTAGTTTCTTCAGCCGATAGGTGTGGATCATGTCTGACCCTGGTGATGTTCAGTTCTTCATACTTGCTGCCCATTGCTGGACATCTGCTGTGATGGTGACTGGTTCTTCCTCCGGGAGATCCCAGAGGCTTACTTGTTGGTCTTTCAGCCATTGGGCACTGCATTATGTGATGCTTCTTTCTCCCAAATACTCTTCCCATATTCCTCAGTTGCTGTTTTGGTTGGTTCAGGTACTGGTGTGTTGTTGCTCAGGAACTGTGCAAATACTTTTCCTGGTTCTTTGGAGAAGAGTGCATTTATTTGCTTGGGCTCTGCGTCCTTGGTGTACCTCTGTAGTCTGGTAGCCAGAGCTGTTAACTGTCCTTTGCCAGTTTTCAGGGCTTCGGCTATGGACATAACTCTGTCCTTCCTTAGCAGCCAGTATGAATCTTTGGTCTTCCCACTCTTCTGCAGCTCAGTTAGTCTGCTGACCTCCGTCCTTGTGGCTTTCATCTTGGCTTCCAAGCACATGTGGGACTCTGGCAACAACGAAGACCACCATCCACATTCACGGAAAAACAACCGGTTACCCAGCGGTCAAACATTGTCAACAGAGGATTACTGTCGCATCTTGCATTGGAAGACAGATAATCACGATGCACCACAGCAACATCACTGCAGAACCGATCGGATCAGGAAACACGAGTTCAAACCCCACCTCCACAACTCACAGATGGCGCAAAGGTAATAGTATCACGGGAGATGCAAGTCCGATCCTCACCTCGGGGCATATCGACGCCGGCTGCTGCAGTCAGAGAGAAGATCACAGCTAAACTGGCGACTGTCTGTCAATGAACTCAGCTCCCCAGAAAGTGATAAAATTCCAACAGGCAGCTCATTTGAAGCAGCCAATGAAGCACAACTCACAATTGCAACCTCCAACATAACTGTGACCAATAATAACCTGATACATGCATTGGCAGCAGCAGTCCTAGAAATGCTGGGCTACAAAATGAGCTACAGTGGCGAGTACTGTCGTAACCCCCACTGGAGACAATGATTGGAATGTATATATAAACTATATACACACAGACACACACCTTCAGGCTCCTGTACCTCCTTCCGCATGAGAGAGGGCACGACTCTAGTGATGGAGGTCCTTCATGATGGATGTCTTGTTTTTGACACATCGCTTCTTGAAGACTGGGGTTGAGGAGGAAAAAAAGGATCAGCCATGATTGAACGGCGGAGCAGACTGGATGGGCCTGATGGCCTAATTCTGCCTCCTGTGTCTTATGGTCTTATGTCCTGAGTGCTATGGGATAATCTATGAGGAGAGATTGAGTGGCCTAGGACTATACTCATCGGAAGTCAGAAGAATGACTTGCTGAGTTCCTCCAGCATTTTGTCTGTGTGTGTATGTGGCTTAGTTTTCACTGATAGGATCCCTATGTTGCCAGTGAGACCCGCATTTATTCCCCCCGGGAAGGTGGGAGTGAGCCATGTTCTTGAACTACACAGCAGCACAACACAGGAACAGGCCTTTCAGATACGATGTTGTGTAAGACTAACCAAGGTAATGACATCTAATTAATCTACTCCCTCTACCTACGCAGTATTCATATCCCTCCATTCTTTGCAGTTACCATGCCTACCTAAGCGACTCTTAAATGCCACCGGGTGCCCTGGTTTCCTCTCACATTCTGTAGATAATTGGGTTAGGGTTAGTAAGTTGTGGGCACGCTACGTTGGTGTGGGAAGGGTGGCGGCACTTCCATGTTCCCCTAAGTGACACGTTTCACTGTCTGATTTGATGTGCACGTGAGAATTGAGCCACTAATAAACTTATCTTTTGAATACAAAATTTGGCTCCAGAGGGAAATGTATAAGAAGTCCTGATGAAGGGTCTCGGCCAAAAATGATGACTGTTTATTCATTTCCGTAGATGCTGAGCTCCTCTGGCATTTTCTATGTGTTACTCTGCGTGTGCAGCATCTGCAGAATCCCTTGTGTTTGTCTGTTTGCCTCTTTCTGCCAGAGAAGCTTGCTGATGTATCCATTCCCAACCCGACCAACAGAGGGAGATTGTTCATCGACTCTCTCTTACGCGCACAGACAGCGCAGGGCCTTTTGTGACCTGACCGACATTGTGAACAGTATCCACGGAAGCTACCAGATGCTGGCATCCTGTCAGGCAGAACTAATTCTCCCAAGCCTGATGGTTCTGTTTACAGTCTCGGGACAGTTCCTCCGCACAATGCACCTACAGAATTTGCTTAGCAAACAAGCATCATTTTCAGCTAAGCCAGGCACTGAAATGTAGCTTCCTGGGAACGGAAACCTTTAGCCATTTCCAGCTGTAATATTTCTGCATCGGTGAAGACTGGAGCGTGCTGTGGTTGAGAGGGACTTGGGTGTGCTTGTGTGTGAATCACAGGGGGCTGGCTTGCAGGTGCAGCAGGCTATCACAAAGGCAAATGAAATGTTGGCCTTCATTGCTAGAGGGATTGTATTTAAGAGCAGAGAGATTATGCTGCAGCTTTACAGGGCACACGTGAGGCCACACTTGGCAACACAGACAAAATGCTGGAGGAACTCAGTGGGTCAGGCAGCATCTGCGGAAAAGAGTAAACGTACAATGTTTTCAGGGCTGGAAAAAAAGATGAGAAGGTGGGGGAGGGGAGAAAGAAATACAGAGTGGTAGGTGAGGGAAGGGTGAAGTAAAGAGCTGGGAAGTTGATTGGTGAAAGACATAAAGGACTGGAGAAGGGGGAATCTGACAGGAGAGGTTAAAAGACCATGGATGAAAGGGAAGGGGGCGGAGCATCAGAGGGAGGTGATAGGCAGGTAAGAAGATGAGATGAGGTGAGCGAGGGGAGTGGGAATGGTGAAGTGTTGGGGCAATTACCGAAAGTTGAAGAAATTGATGTTCACACTGTCAGGTTGGAGGCTACCCAGATGGAATGTAAGGTGTTGGGCCATACCTGGAGTACTGTGTGCAGTTCTGGTCTCCATACTTGATGAAAGATATACTGGCTTTGGAGGCAGTGCAGAGGAGGTTCACCAGGTTGATTCAGAGATGACGGGTTTAGCCAATGAGGGGAGATTGTGCCTGGGACTATACTCGCTGAAATTCAGAAGAATGAAACGTTAGCTTATAGAAACTTATAAAATTATATAAGTTAGTGATGAGATGGAGGCAGGAACGTTGTTTCCACAGGTGAGTGAGAGTAGATCCGGGGACATAGCCTCAAGGTTTAGGGGAATTGATTTAGGATGGAGATGAAGAGAAACGGAGGGCTGTCGCGGTAGCATAGCAGTTAGCTCAGTGCTTTACAACGCCAGCAAGAAGGGTTCAATCCCCGCCACTGCCTGAAAGGAGTTTGCACGTTTTCCCTGTGACCGCGTGGTTTCCTCCCACATTCCAGAGACTTGCGGGTGAAGGTTAGTGAGTTGTGGACGTGCTATGTTGGTGCTGGAAGCGTGGAGACACTTGCAGGCTGCCCCCAGCACATCCTCGGACTGCTTTGATCATTGAGGCCAACAACACATTTCACTCAACGCACAGCAAAGTTGCTGGTGAACGCAGCAGGCCAGTCAGCATCTCTAGGAAGAGGTACAATCGACGTTTCGGGCTGAGACCCTTCGTCGGGACTAACTGAAGAAAGAGCTAGTAAGAGATTTGAAAATGGGATGGGGAGGGGGAGATCCAAAATGATAGGAGAAGACAGTAGGGGGAGGGATGGAGCCAAGAGCTGGACAGGTGATTGGGAAAAGGGATATGAGAAGATCATGGGACAGGAGCACATTTCACTGATGTTTCAATGCACGTGTAACAAATATAGCTAATCTTTAAAAATATTTATCTTTTTAAAAGAATGATTTTTCTCAGAAAGTAGTGAATTTGTGCAGTTCACTGCCCTGAGAAGCAGGTGCGGGTTACCTCATTAAAGTTCAAAGTTCAATGGGAATTAAGGCTTAAGGGGTGGGTGGAGCCGAGTCCATGGCCAGGTCAGTCATATTCTTATTGAATAGAGGAGCAGGCTCAACGGGCCAGATGGCCAACTCCTGCTCCTGCCAAGGTCAGATATATCAGTAAGGGGAATCACAGAGGCATGAGAGGGGAGTTGGCCAGAATTGATTGGAAAAGAACACCGGCAGGGGTGATGTCAGAGCAGCAATGGCTGGAAGCAATTTGCAGGTCACAGCATGTGTACATCCCAAAGAGAAAGTATTCTGAAGGAAAGGTGACACAACTGTGTCTAACAAGAGAAGTGAAAGCCAACATAAAAGTCAGAGAGAGGTCATACAATAGAGTAAAAATTAGTGGGAGGTTAGGGGATTGGGAAGCTTTTAAAAACCAACAGAAGGCAACTTTAAAAAAAGTCATTAAGAAGATAAAGATGGAATATGAAAGTAAGCTAGCCAATACTATTAAAGAGGATACCAAAAGTTTGTTCAGATACTTAAGTGTAAAAGGGAGGTGAGAGTGGATATTGGATCACTGGAAAATGATACTGGAGAGGAAGTAACGGGACAATGAACTGGCAGACAAATTGCCTAAGCGTTTTGTGTCAGTCATCACTGTGAAGACACTAGCAGTATGGTGGAAGTTCCAGGTGTCAGGAGTCATGAAGTGTGTGAGGTTAACTAGAGAGAAGGTTCATGGGAAAACTGAAAGGTTTGAAAGTAGATAAGTCACCTGGACCAGATGTGGCTGATGAGATCGTGGAGGCATTGGTAATGATCTTCCAAGGTTAATGATAATAAAATCACTAGATTCTGGAATGATTCCAGAAGACTGGAAAATTGCGGAAGTCACTCCAAGAGGCAGAGTGGGAATAAAGGGAGCCTTTTCTGACTGGCTGCGGGTGACCGCTGGTGTTCCACAGGAGTCTGTTTCGGGACCAGTTCTTTTTACGTTATACATCAATGATTTGGATGATGAAATTGATGGCTTGTGGCAAAGTTTGCAGATGATATGAAGATAGGTGGAGGGGCAGGTAGTTTTGAGGAAGTAGAGAGGCTACAGAAGGACAGACAGATTAGGAGAATCGTCAAAGAAATGGCAGATGAAATACAGTGTGTGGTCATGGACTTTGGTCGAAGAAATGGAAGGGTTAGCTATTTTCTAAATGGAGAGAAAATACAAAAAATTGAGGTGCAAAGGGACATGGGAGTCCTTGTGCAGGATTCCCTAAAGGTTAATTTGCAGGTTGAATCTATGATGAGGAAGTCAAATGCAATGTTAGCATTCATTTCAAGAGGACTAGAATATAAAAGCAAGGATGTAATGTTGAGACTATATAAAGCACTGGTGAGGCTTCACTTGCAGTTATTGTGAGCAGTTTTGGGTTAATCTGAGAAAGGATGTGTTGAAACTGGAGAGGGTTCAAAGGGGGTTCACGAAAATGATTCCAGGATCGAATGGCTTGTCATATGAAGAGTGTTTGATGGCTCTGGAATTCAGAAGAATGAGGGATGACCTCACTGAAACCTATCGAATGGTGAAAGGCCTTGGTAGAGTGGATGTGGAGAGGATGTTTCGTATGGTGTGAGAGTCAAAGACCAGAGGATACAGCCTCGGAACCGAGGGGCCTCAGGAAACAGGCTCCTGTTTGTGTTTTCTTCCCCACCCTCCGGTCTCTTTTGTGTGTATTCTTACTACTATCCCCTGTACATCATGGAAACTGGCCTTTTGGCCCGTCAAATCTCTGCCGACCAGCCATTTATTAATCCCATTGTTTTCCTCCCACATTTTTAATCAATTCCCCCCACCAAATTGAGAGGCACTGATGGAGTAGACAGACAGTATCTTTTTCCCAGGAGTGAAATGTCTAATACCAGAGGGCATGTATTTAAGGTGAGAGGGGGTAATTTCAAATCTGATGTGCAGGGCAAGTTTCTTTATGCAGAGAATGTCAGACATGGGAAACACACTGCCAGGGATGGTGGTGGAGTCAGGTACATTAGGGACTTTTAAGAGTCTCTGAGACAGGCACATAGAACTAGAGGGGATAACTCAACTCACCTCATCACTGAACTGTTCCCACAGCCCATGGCCTCGCTTTCAAGGACTCTTCATCTCGTGTCCTCGATATTTATTGCTTATTTATTTATTTATTTATTTATTAAAGCAGGGTTTATCCTGTTTGCAGTTTGTTGTCTTTTGAACATTAGGTGTTTGTCTATCTTGTGTGTGGCTTTTCACTGATTCTATTGAGTTTTTTTGTATTTGTTGTGATCGCCTGCAAGAAAATGAATCCAAGGTTGTGTATAGTGACGTATATGTACTTTGAACAGGGGTGACAGAGAATAGAAGGGCAGTGCGGGAGGGAAGGGTTTGAGTGAACATGGAGCCGATTAAGAGGTCAGCAGGGCATTGCGGGCCAAAGGGCCTGTTCTGTTCCGTGATGTATGTTCTACGTAAATCTCACCGGGTCATGCTTTCCCCCCAGAATGCCAAAGCGGGAGAGCGGCCACCTGACAGAAATTCAATGGAGATCTTGGAGAAGAAAGTGGCAGCGTTGGAAGTTCAAAGGAAAGAGGCAAGTGTTGTGAAATGAAGATTTACCCACGCTTGGAAAGGGGTGAACTCACTCCCTTTATTCCCCCCACCCACCCATTCTCTTGATGGCTCTCCCCCTCCTACTCCATTGGTCGAGGCACAGAGTACAGGAACTGGGCAAGACGTTGGTGAGACTGTACTTGGAGAACTGTAACACGCACAAAATGCTGGAGGAACTCAGCAGGTCAGGCAACGTCTATGGAGAGGAATGAACAGTCGACATTTTGGGCAGAGGCTCTTCATCAAGTCTGGAAAGGAAGGGGGAAGATGCCAGAATAAGAAGGTGGGGGAGGGGACTGACAACAAGCAAGAAAGCAATAGGTCAAGCTAGGTGGGGGGGGGGGAATGAAGTAAGAAGGTGGGAAGTGATTGGTGGAAAATGTAAATTGCTGCAGAAGAAGGAATCTGATAGGAGAGGAGAATGGCCCATGTACTATGTGTGGTTCTGGTTGCCCAGGGTGTCATTAAGGTGGAGAGGGTAAGAAAAGTTTCATGAAGATGTCACTGGGATTGGAGGGCTTGAGTTAGGACTTCATTCCCTCCCCTAGGAGGCTGAGGGGTCACTTTTTGAGAGGTTTATGCAATTGAGGTATTGTAAAATTATGGGGGTACAGATAGGGTAAATGCAATCAGGCTTTTTCCACTGAGGTCGGGTGAGACTACAACTAGAGTTCATAGGTTAAGAGTGAAAGGTGAAATGTTTAATTGAATTGACTTGATTACTCACATCCTTCATATACATGAGTAAAAATCTTTACGTCGCCATCTAAATGAGCAATGTACAATTTATAGTAATTTATAATAAATAGATTAGATTCAACTTTAGTGTCATTGTGCTGAGTACAGTCACAAAGCCAATGAAATGCAGTTAAAATCTAACCAGAAATGCAAAGAATAGTGTTATTTACAAAATAACTGAGAATAAAAAGTAAGTGCTACAGCACATAAATATAAAAGTACTGAGACAGTACAATATGGGTGCAATACTGCTTAGCGCTGTGATGTGAGGTTCAGCAGGGTCACAGCCTCAGGGAAGAAGCTCTTCCTGTGCCTGCTGGTGCAGGAGTGGAGGCTCCTGTAGTGCCTACCGGATGGGAGGAGAGTAAAAAGTCCATGGTTAGGGTGAGATGCATCCTTGATAATGCTTTTCGCCATGCCCAGGCAGCGTTTACGGTAGATGTTCTCAATGGTGGGCAATTGGGTGCCGATAATTCACTGGGCAGTTTTCACCACATACTGGAGTGCTTTGCAGTCCGCTACGGGACAATTGCCATACCACACTGAGATGCAGTTGGTGAGTATGCTCTCAATGGTACAGCGGTAAATGTCCGTCAGTATCCTGGGACAGAGGTGAGTTTTCTTCATGCTCTGCAGGAAATAAAGGCGCTGTTGCGCCCTTTTGATCAGGATGGAGGAGTTCAGGGACCAGGTGAAATCCTTGGAAATGTGGACACCAAGGAATTTGAACCTTAATACACGCTTCAAATGGCCTAATTCTCTTCTTATGTCTTATAGTCTTATCTTACCTTAGATATGGCAAATATTCCAAGTACAATCATACCAACGTCTTAAAAAAAGCTGTAGCATTGTATCCTTGCTTTTATATTCTAGTCCTCTTAAATGAATGCTAACATTGCGTTTTCCTTCCTCACCAGAGACTCAACTTGCACGTTGACCTTAGGGGAATCCTGCATGAGGACTCCCAAGCCAGATTTTAGAGTTCTCTCCCCACTTAGAAAATAGCTACGCTTATATTTTCCCCACTAAAGCTGTGTCTTTCCTTCATCTGTCCACTATTTGCATAGTCCTGTAATGCTGCCTGACCTGCTGAGTTGCTCGAGCATTCCAATGCTCTGTAAGATCATCGCTTTGTAAGATCATTGCTTTGTAAGATCAATGCTTTGTAAGGCCTCAGAAGAACATTCTTCCTTTTATATTCTAGTCCTCTTGAAATGACACCAACATTTCATTTGCCTCTTTTATCACCAACTGAACCTACAAGTTATCCTTAAGGGAACCCTGAGCTATCGTCCCTAGGTCCCTTTGCACCTCCAATTTTTCGACCCAAGGTTTTCTCTCCTTACGAACTGCCCCCATCGCTCCCCCTACGCGACCCCGTCGTGTAATTTAATGATTCTTTAGATACGGGGCCCAAGATTGCTTGCGGTCTGACATAGAAATCTTCAGCGGTATCCTTCCTGGGCACCAGATCTCGCTGGGGTAGCAGGCCGGGGTTTCCATGGCTACCATGCATGGCCTGTCTTCGGCGATGCAAACGGGCACGTTTTGCGAGCTGTGATAATGTTGTGTTTTCTGTCTCCAGCTGTTAGACGTGAACAAGCAGTGGGATCTGCAGTTTCGGGGAATGAAACATCTGTATGAACAGAAGGTAAGCTCAGGCCAGGCAGCACCAGTGGGTGGGTGGGTGGGCCAAATGATGGTGAGGGGTGAGCTGAGAAACAGCCTGGTGTGGGGAGGACAGGCACATAAACAAGACCTGTAGCCTGCAGAACCCATGCTGTGGAGATGAGTCCATGGCCAGATTAGCTATGATCTTATTGAATGGTGTAGCAGGCTCGATAGCCAGATGGCTGACTCCTGCCCTTATTTCTTGTGTCCTTATGCCAAACACCAGCCACTCGGTTACATCCCATCGTCTTCTCCCACACTCCCTTCAGGCTGGTAGGGTGGTTAAGATGCCGAATGTTGTGTTGGCCTTTACTAGTCAGGGGATTGCGCACATGGATGGTAGAAAAATGGAGGGTGACATTGGAGAGAAGGGTTAGATTGATCGTAGAGTAGGTTAACAGATTGGCATAATGAAAACCCTGTACTGTGCTGTAATGTTCTTTGAGGCTCTCCGTTGATCAGGATGTTGCGTCCCAACTGTCTACCTGATATACAACTCTGGACAGTATGATACAGAGAACAAGCTGTTTCCCACGTGGCAAGCTCCCCCTCTCCACGCTGCTGATGAATCCAAAGGAACAACAGAGACCAATATAGTTCAGCACCAGCGGTATGGCAAGTGTTGTTGCGTGAATGAAATCGCCGGAGAAAATTACTGGTAGATACAAAGCAACTTCCTTATTCAACAAAACAAAATACTGCAGGCATCATATGGAGACACTTTTGGTGGAAAGGTCTGCTGGCTCACATGGAGCTCGATATTTATCAAAGGAATCAGAATCAGGTTTATTATCACCAGCATGTGACGTGAAATTTGTTAGCTTAGCAGCAGCAGCTCAATGCAATACATAATCTAGCAGAGCGAGAAAAAAATAATAAATAAGATAAAACATGATCATGAATAAACAGCTAAATCAATTACGTATATTGAGTAGATTTTTTAAAATGTGCAAAAACAGGAATACTATATATTAAAAAAAAGTGAGGTAGTGTCCAAAGCTTCAATGTCCATTTAGGAATCGGATGGCAGAGGGGAAGAAGCTGTTCCTGAATCGCTGAGTGTGTGCCTTCAGGCTTCTGTATCTTCTCCCTGATGGTAACAGTGAGAAAAGGGCATGCCCTGGGTGTTGGAGGTCCTTAATAATGGATGCTGCCTTTCTGAAACACCGCTCCCTAAAGATGTTCTGGGTACTTTGTAGGCTAGTGCCCAAGATGGAGCTGACTAGATTTACGACCTTCTGCAGCTTCTTTCGGTCCTGTGCAGTAGCCCCTCCATACCAGACAGTGATGCAGCCTGTCAGAATGCTCTCCACTGTACAACTATAGAAGTTTTCAAGTATATTTGTTGACATGCCAAATCTCTTCAAATTCCTAATAAAGTATAGTTGCTGTCTTGCCTTCTTTATGACTACGTCGATATGTTGGGACCAGGTTAGATCCTCAGAGATCTTGACTCCCAGGAACTTGAAGCTGTTCACTCTCTCCACTTCTGATCCCTCTATGAGGGTTGGTATGTGTTCCTTCGTCTTACCCTTCCTGAAGTCCACAATCAGCTCTTTCATCTTACTGACGTTGAGTGCCAGGTTGTTGCTGTGGCACCACTCCACTAGTTGGCATATCTCACTCCTGTACGCCCTCCCATCACCACCTGAGATTCTACCAACGATGGTTGTATTGTCAGCAAATTTATAGATGGTATTTAAGCTATGCCTAGCCACACAGGCATGTGTATACAGAGAGTAGAGCAGTGGGCTGAGCACACACCCCTGAGGTGCACCAGTGTTGATCGTCAGCGAGGAGGAGATGTTATCACCAATCCGCACAGACTGTGGTCTTCAGGCAGGAATTCAGTCTGGTCATGACCAACCCCTCAAAGCATTTCATCACTGTCGATGTGAGTGCTACCGGGCGATAGTCATTAAGGCCGCCCACATTATTCTTTTTAGGCACTGGGATAATTGTTGCCTTTTTGAAGCAAGTGGGAACTTCCGCCCATAGCAGTGCGAGGTTGGGAAGTATGTACAATGTTTTCTTTTGAAACTAGATACAAACTTCACACCTGATTCTGACGCCAGCATTGTCTGGACTGGGATTCACAGCTTTTTTATGAATGCATTGTTCCAAATTAAATCCACAATACATTTTTAAGGAACAGGAGACTGGTAGCCAAAAACATTTACTAAATGTAAATGACCTGAACCCAAAAGTCACTCTAACAGCAGTAATGCCACTTAGCGTTGAGCTCAATGTAAGGCTGCCAGCTCCGGATTTTTCCCTCAGGGTTTACTCCTGAAGCCTTCCCCATGAGTGGGTATAGCCACAAAGCTGCGGAGGTTTGAGATCAGACTTTTCCTTCTGCTAGTTGAGCTGCCAACCACGGCTGACGAGCCCCACCTGCCTGAAATGACTGGCTTTAAGGCGCCAGTAACCCACTTTTGCCCCTTCTCCTGTCAGTAGAAACGGTTCTGCCGGGCTTAGTAGCTAAAGTACATGTGAAGGCCAGGAGCTGGACTTGGTTGTCAGAGGCTATTTGAGATGCACGCCATTGGGGGCATTTAATAGGTATTGGGAGCTTGTCCCCACTACCTCCCCCGGCTATGGCGACCTTAAGGATCCTGTACTCTTCTGTGAAACTGGAGACACTTGGAAGACTGAGCATATTATCCTGGATTTATTTCCTGGCATAATTTACATATTACTATTTAATTATTTATGGTTTTATTACTATTTAATTATTCATGGTGCAACTGTAACAAAAACCAATTTCCCCCAGGATCAATAAAGTGTGACTATGACTATATCACCAAACAAGGTGATGATAGAATATAGGAAAAGGTGATGACAGCACAGTACAGGCCATTCGGCCCACAATGTTGTGCCTACCCTTTAACCTGCTCCAAGATCAATCTAACCCTTCCCTCCTACGTTACCCTCCATTTTTCTATCATCCGTCTGCCTCTACCACCACCCCTGGCAGAGTGTTCCACACACCCACCACGCTGTGTAAAAACCCACCTCTGACTCCCCGCCCCCCCCCCCCCCCGCCATACTTTCCTCCAGTCACCTTAACATAATGCTCACTTGTATTAGTCATTTCCACCCTGGGAAAAAGTCTCTGGCTGTCCACTCAATCTAGGCCTCCTGTCATCTTGTCCACCTCTATCAAGTCACCTATCATTCTTCTTCTCTCCAAAGAGAAAAGCCCGAGTTCACTCAACCTGTTCTCATAAGACATGCTCTCTAATCCAGGCAGCATCCTGGTCAATCTCCTCTGCATCCTCTTGAAAGCTTCCACATCCTTCCTGCAATGAGGTGACCAGAACTGAACACAATACTCCAAGTGTGGTCCTGCCAGGGTTTTATAGAGCTGCAACACTACCTCATGGCTCTTGAACTCAATGCCCGACTAATGAACGTCAAACACTGTACACTTTCTTAACAACCCTATCAACTCGTGTGGCAACTGTGAAGAGTCCATGAACATGACCCCCAGGTCCCCTAGAACCTTAGAACCATAGAAACTACAGCACAGAAACAGGCCTTTTGGCCCTTCTTGGCTGTGCTGAACCATTTTCTGCCTAGTCCCACTGACCTGCACATGGACCATATCCCTCCATACACCTCCCATCCATGTATCTGTCCAATTTATTCTTAAATGTTAAAAAAGAACCCACATTTACCACCTCGTCTGGCAGCTCATTCCATACTCCCACCACTCTCTGTGTGAAGAAGCCCTCCCTAATGTTCCCTTTAAACTTTTCCCCCCTCACCCTTAACCCATGTCCTCTGGTTTTTTTCTCCCCTTGCCTCAGTGGAAAAAGCCTGCTTGCATTCACTCTATCTATACCCATCATAATTTTATATACCTCTATCAAATCTCCCCTCATTCTTCTACGCTCCAGGGAATAAAGTCCTAACCTATTCACCCTTTCTCTGTAACTGAGTTTCTCAAGTCCCGGCAACATCCATGTAAACCTTCTCTGCACTCTTTCAACTTTATTTATATCCGTCCTGTAATTTGGTGACCAAAACTGAACACAATACTCCAGATTCGGCCTCACCAATGCCTTATACAACCTCATCATAACATTCCAGCTCTTATACTCAATACTTCGATTAATAAAGGCCAATGTACCAAAAGCTCTCTTTACGATGCTATCTACCTGTGACGCCACTTTTAGGGAATTTTGTATCTGTATTCCCAGATCCCTCTGTTCTACTGCACTCCTCAGTGCCTTACCATTAACCCTGTATGTTCTACGTTGGTTTGTCCTTCCAACGTGCAATACCTCACACTTGTCAGTATTAAACTCCATCTGCCATTTTTCAGCCCCATTTTTCCAGCCGGTCCAAGTCCCTCTGCAGGCTCTGAAAACCTTCCTCACTGTCTACTACACCTCCAATCTTTGTATCATCAGCAAACTTGCTGATCCAATTTACCACATTATCATCCAGATCATTGATATAGATGACAAATAACAATGAACCCAGCACTGATCCCTGTGGCACACCACTAGTCACAGGCCTCCACTCAGAGAAGCAATTCTCTACCATCACTCTCTGGCTTCTTCCATCGAGCCAATGTCTAATCCAATTTACCAACTCTCCATGTATACCTAGCGACTGAATTTTCCTAACTAACCTCCCATGCGGGACTTTGTCAAAGGCCCTACTGAAGTCCATGTAGACAATATCCACTGCCTTCCCTTCATCCACTTTCCTGGTAACCTCCTCGAAAAATTCCAACAGATTGGTCAAACATGACCTACCGTCTGTTCCTCCACACTGGAAAGAATCTGCCATTGAGCCTGTGTTCTGCCCTTCCAAGCGAGCCACTTCCCACTGCTCTAAACTGAGCATCGGTTAGGTTCTGTTGGGTGGGCTGAGGCGTCGCTTCGAGAGTCGTGGTGCGGGGCGCAGGGTGGTGTTATGGGGCTGGCCATCCAGTTTGACTCTGGTCTTCCCGCAGATCGTGAACCTGAGGCAGCGACTGGCCTCGGCGCAGAGGGAGCTGAGCGAGAGGGAGAGTGCCTGTGACGAGAAGCAGCGGGACTTCGACAGGAAGCTGCTGTTGGCTAAATCCAAGCTCGACAACGGAGAGGTGCGGTCGTGGCATGTGCCACCTCCCCCACCCTTTGTTCTTCCCTCCCCTCCCCAACCCTTGGGTCTCTCCCCCCCTCCCCACTCACCTCTGGTCTCTCCCACATTCCACACCCTCTAGTCTTCCCCCGCCCAAAGCCCTCTAACCCTCTAATCTTTTCACCCCCCCTTACCCTCCCACCCTGTTTCCCACCCTCACCCTCTGCGTTTTGCATCGTGAAGATTACACGCGACTCCTTATCGGCCGATAGAGTTGGTATCGCAGTCAGGTCGGGTTTTTTGCCGTGTGCGCAGTTAAGGTGAGGTACAGGTTCAGCAACAAACTTACTTACAGCATCACAGGTACGTCGGTACAGACACCACACAGAACATGGCATCTCCGTGGGCTGTCCGGTGAAGAAAAAGACTACACAACAGGGCGTCTGCAAAAAATCCCACGATCGAAGTGTTCCTTTGCTGAGGTAGGGTTAGGGTTGAGCAGGTGGGTTCAAAAGTTCAAAGGAAATTTATTATCAAAGTGCATTTATGTCACCATATCCAACCCTGAGATTCATTTTCTTGTGGGCATACTCAATAAACCTATAGAATAATACACTCAGACCCTGATTAACACTGAGGATGCGTTCCTCGCAGGTGGAGCACTGTGTAACTCAGCGCTATGCCAGGTCATTATAACATGCGTGCCTGAAAAAATAATCAAACCGGAGATGCAGGATATTATTTTATGTATGTACAATATCTCATGGAGTAACAGACACACAAAGAGGCCTATCCTGTACATCCGTGGGGCAGCAACACAGGGCAGAACAGCAGCGGAGGGAACCCGGTAGTGGTTGCATCTCAGAGGAGGGACCAGCCTGTGGGTCCTCTAACTTTGGCTGCTTCTTCCAGTAGGTGTCGAGATTTGACATCTCTAACTTCCGTTAATGCCCCACCTCCCCCCTCATACCCCAGCCGTTATTTATTTATTTATTTATTTATTTAATATATATGTTCTTTTTCTCTCTCTCTCTCTCTCTCTCCTTTTTCTGCCTCTGTCCCTCTAACTCTACCCCTTGCCCATCCTCTGGGCTTCCCCCCCTTTTCCTTCTCCCTGGGCCTCCGTCCCATGATCCTCTCATATCCCTTTTGCCAATCACCTGTCCAGCTCTTGGCTCCATCCCTCCCCCTCCTGTCTTCTCCGATCATTTCGGATCTCCCCCTCCCCCTTTCAAATCTCTTACTATCTCTTCCTTCAGTTAGTCCTGACGAAGGGTCTCAGCCCGAAACGTCGACTGTACCTCTCTCTTCCTAGGGATGCTGCCTGGCCTGTTGCGTTCACCAGCAACTTTTATGTGTGTTGATCGAGATTTGACTGCCTGTTCTTGTTTCTTCTCATGAAGCAGTTCTCGGTAGCAGGAAGTCATGTTGAGATCACCTCTCTTTGCCTGAGTTCTTCACTCCCAGTCAGGGTCGTTATCAGTGAACACTGCAGATTTCAAAGAGGCACCAACTTCAACCTGACGCTCACCAGCTTCCAGACGTCGTAACCACTTGCAGTCTCACTAAATATCTTAGATCTGTTACCCTTGCTGCAGGTTGCAGGCAGTTTTCCGGGCATTGTGGGTGAAAAAAGTGGAATAAATTAGCAAGGGAGCAAGTACGTACACACACACACACACACCCAGGCAGACGTGAACTGATACCTGATTGTCTATGAGTGGCTCAGGCCGGATGTAAAGGGCTCTCATTGGCTGATTGAATATTTACTGGAATAGTCCTGAGAAGTTCTAACCATTTACAATAAATTTTTGTCAATTTCAAAGATTTCAATAAAGAATTGAATAACTGCATTGTAACAAATCAGTGCTATGGGGGTCTGAGTGAAATCATAACAGAATCAGTGAAAGAAACACCAACTAGGGTGTTCAACCAGAGTGCAGAAGACAACAAACTGTGCAAATACAAAAAGAAGAAAGAAAAATAATTAATAAATCAGCAATAAATATTGAGAACATGATATGAAGAGTCCGTAGGTTGTGAGAACAGTTCAGTGATGGGAACAGTTCAATGGTTCATTTATTATCAGAGTATGTATCGATATACAACTCTGAGATTCATCTTCTCCAGATAGCCATGAAATAAAGTAAGAACATGAAAGTCACATGCAGAGAAACATCAGACCCCTGCCGACACACAAAAGGATGGCATCCCAATCATCAGCACACAGACCCCCTCACCCTGCACAACACTGAACAGGAACATTGCCCCCCCCCACACACACACAACGCAACAAGAACATTGACCTCCAATCCCCTTCCACACACAAACCACAAGAACATTGACCCCAAAGGCCTCTCCCCACACAAAATGCAACAAGAACATCAGCCCCCCAAACCTCCCTCCCCTGCACACAACACATCGACCCCCAATTCCCCTTCCCCACAAAAAACACAACATCGACCCCCAATTCCCCTTCCCCACAAAAAACACAAGAACATTGACCCCCCAATCCCCCTTCCTCACAAAACACAAACATCGACCCCAATTCCCTTCCTCACAAAAAACACAAGAACATCGACCCCCAATCCCTCTTCCTCACAAAAAAACAAGAATATCAACCCCCAATCCCCCCCTTCTCCACAAAAAACACAAGAACAGCAACCCCAATCCCCCTTCCTCACAAAAAACAACAGGAACATCAACTCCCAATCTCCCTTCCCCACAAAAAACACAAGAACATCGACCCATAATCTCCCTTCCCCACAAAAAACACACAAGAACATCAACCCCCAATCCCCTTCCCCACAAAAAACACAAGAACATCGACCCCTAATCCCCCTTCCTCACAAAAAAAAAGAACATCAACCCCCAATCCCCCCTTCCCCACAAAAAACACAAGAACATCAACCCCCAATCCCCCTTTCCCCACACAAAACACAAGAACATCGATCCCCAATCCCCTTTCCCCACACAAAACACAAGAACATCGACCCCCCCATCCCACTTCCTCACAAAACACAAGAACATCGACCCCCCCATCCCACTTCCTCACAAAACACACAAGAACATCGATCCCCAATCCCCCCTTCCTCACACAAAGCACAAGAACATCGATCCCCAATCCCACTTCCTCACAAAACACAAGAACATTGACCCCCCCATCCCACTTCCTCACAACAAAATGGAAGAGGAACCGGTGAAGAACACAGAATATAAAAACCATGAGTCTGACAAAGTGCACAGTCCATGAACACAATAGTCCAATCAGAACCACAGTACCATCCTGCTCCTCCAATGAAAGAGAGCGACACTGCGAGCACAGAGGCCAACTCGCCTGCCGCAGTGAGCCCCACGGCGATAGGCCGCTCACAGCAGCGGTGAAAAGGAAGGTTGTCAGCACAAGTGAAGTGAAATGAAGTTGTGCACTTTGCACCCTGATCTTGGTGCCGTGAGTCCTGAGACTCCTTCACCTCTGCCTAATGGCAGCAGCGAGAAGAGAGCCATGTCCTGGGTGGTGGGGGTCCCTGATGATGGATGTTACTTTCCTACGGCACCATTTCAGTAGTTGTGCTCACTGGTGGTGAAGTCTTTACCCGTGATGGACTGGCCTGTATCCACCACTACTTGTAGGATTGTCCATTCAAGGGCATTGGTGTTTCCACAGCAGGCTGTGATGTGTCCGGTCAACATACTCTCCACCACATACCTATAGAAGTTTCTCAAAGTGTTCAACTGAATAGTTGAAGGGAGGTAGTCATTCCTGAACCCGGTGGTGTGGAATTTCATGTTTCTGTACCCTCCTCCCAAAGGGAGCTGTGTGAAAAAGATATAGTCCGTATGGTGGGGATCTTTGATAGGTGGAGCGGGATGTGCCTGTGATGGACCGGGCTGTGCCCACCTCTCTCGGCAGCCTCTGATGTTTCCATGTGTTGGGACTGCCATAAGGTTTTAAGATAGATTAGTTTTATTTGTCACAAATGCATCAAAACATACAGTGAAATATGTTGTTTGTGTCTTGAAACCTTCCCTTCTCCTTCCAAGTATCTGATTAAGTGTATATATTCAATATGATTAAGAGAAGCGTAGATAGAGCAGACAGGCAGTATCTTTTTCCCAGGGTCGGAATGTCTAATACCAGAGGGCATGTAATTAAAGTGAGAGGGGTAATTTGTGAAGGAGGTGTGAGGGGAAAGCTTTTTAACGGAGAGAGAGAGAGAGTGGTGGGTGCTGGAATGCGCTGCCAGGGGTGGTGGCAGAGGTAGATGGGCACTTTAAGAGATGTTTAGATAGGTGCATGAATGTGGGGGAAATGGAAGGCTATGGACATTGTGTAGGCAGAAGGGATTTAGTTGGCCATTTGATTAATAATCTAATTGGTTCAGCACAGCATTGTGGGCCGAAGGGCCTTTTCCTGTGTGTACTGTTCTACCTTCTTTGTTCTAAGTAAATATGGCTGTAAAACTTTGATATTTCAATATGTTGTCATTGACTGAGGTATGTTCTCATAATGGCCATACTCTGTTGATGTAAATTGCTATTATGCCTTAATTATACTGGTCTTGGTGACAGTAACTGATAGAAGCAGACAATGACTAACATTGCCTCTCGAACATAGCATATCCACACTAACTAACCCTAACCCATACATCCTTTGGAATGTGGGAGGAAACCGGATCACCCGGAGGAAACCCATGCAGTCACTGGGAGAACGTACAAAGTCCTTACAGACAGCAGTGGGAATTGAACCCCTGATCCTACAGCTGGCACTGTAAGGTGTTACCACACCAGTCAAGAGTGTTCGGTGATGTACTAAATCTCCGTAAGGCTTCTGAGGAAGTGGGCAGCACAGAAGCGTAGCTCTTTACTGTGGCCAATGATCCAGGTTTCAAATCCGGCCGTTGTCTGTACGGAGTTCGTACGTTCGCCCAGTGACTGTGGAGTTTCCTCTGGTTTCCTCCCACAGTCCAAAGCTGTGTGGGTTAGCTTTAGTAAGTTGTGGGTATGCTGCGTTGGCACTGGAAGCATGGTGACAGTTGTGGGCTGCCCTAGGAGAATCCACACTGATTTGATTTGATGCAAACAACACACTTCCTGTATATGTCTTGATGTGACAAATTAAACTAATCCCTTTAATCCCCTCCTGTTCTTGGGGCACTGTGAAGAGTGTGATTTGCCTGCAGCAGGAGCAGGACCTTGTACAGACAGAAAATGTTTCACCTCCTTCACCTTCTCTCTCTCTCTCTCTCTGTCTTACCTCCTCAGACTGAAAAGGAAAAGTATTTAGCGGAGATTAAAACGCTAAAGCAGGAGAACCAGTGTCTGAGGGAGCAGCTGATCCCCCTGACCAAGCAGCGGGAGTGTCAGGAGAAGGAGATCCAGCGTCTCAACAAGGTAGGTGGCCTCGGCTTCCCTGCTTTACAATAGGATGTCCTGAACTGCGTCTCTTCTCCACATCTCTCCATCTCGGGCCTCCTGTGCTTCTCCTCACCTTGGGGCTTCTCTGAGCCCCCTCCACTGACCTGGGGCCACCTCGGCCCCTCTCATGAGTCAGGGGCTCCACCTTTGCCCCAGCCCATTTCAGGACCCTGTCCATCCGTACCTCTCCGTCTCAGGACCCCCTTCGCCTCTGATCTCTCTTCCCTCCCCATCTCACTCGTGCTGGGGAGAAGGCATCGTCATCTACATGCAGGGACTCCCAAGGGTGTGCGGGACAGCCTGCAAGTGTTGCTGCAAATTCCATTGCCAGTGTAGTCTGCCTGTGATGCTCAGAACAGTCAGAACACCAATCAGACCCTTCCGCCCGTCATGGCTGTGCTGGCCATCGAGTACCCATCTGCACCAAATCAAGGTCACGTTCAATTGTCATTCAACCGTACAGGCATACGGGTAAACGAAACAGCATTCCTCTAGACCAGGGGTTCCCAACCCGGGGTCCGTGAACCCGTTAATGACAGGGGTCCGTGGCATAAAAAAGGTTGGGAACACCTGGTCTGAAGCCAGGGTGCTAAACACAGCACACACAGTCACACACAGCTCATATACTGTAGGTACAATAGCACACACAGCACATATACTGTAGGTACAATAGCACACACAGTCACACAGCACAAATACTGTAGGTACAATAGCACACACAGCACAAATACTGTAGGTACAATAGCACACACAGCACTAATACTGTAGGTACAATAGCACACACAGCACTAATACTGTAGGTACAATAGCACACACAGCACATATACTGTAGGTACAATAGCACACACAGTCACACAGCACAAATACTGTAGGTACAATAGCACACACAGCACTAATACTGTAGGTACAATAGCACACACAGCACATATACTGTAGGTACAATAGCACACAGGCACAGCACATATACTGTAGGTACAATAGCACACAGTCACACACAGCACATATACTGTAGGTACAAAAGCATACAGTCACACACAGCACATATACTGTAGGTACAATAGCGTACACAGTCAGACAGCACATATACTGTTGGTACAATAGCACACAGTCACACACAGCACATATACTGTAGGTACAAAAGCACACAGTCACACACAGCACATATACTGTAGGTACAATAGTACACAGTCAGACAGCACATATACTGTAGGTACAATAGCACACAGTCACACACAGCACATATACTGTAGGTACAATAGCACACAGTCACACAGCACATATACTGTAGGTACAATAGCACACAGTCACACACAGTACATATACTGTAGGTACAACAGCACACACAGCACAAATACTGTAGGTACAATAGCACACACAGTCACAATATAATATTACGGGTGCCATGGTTGCATAGCATTTAGTGTGACACTATTGCAACTGGGGCATCAGAGTTGGGAGTTCAATTCCCGCTGTTGTCTGTGAGGAGTTTCCTTTCGGTGCTCTAGTTTTCTCCCACAGTCCAAAGACTTACCAGTTTGTAGGTTAATTGGTCATTGTAAATTGTCCTGTGATCAGGCCAGGGTTAAATTGGTGGGATGCTGGGTAGCTCGTTGGGCCAGAACGGCCTGTATCTCTTTTAAAAGATATATATAGGCCCTGGGTGTCATGGCATGTAAATTGATGGTGCATGGAATGTTGTCCTGTAGCCACATTTCTGCAAGAACAAGCACGCAGCAGTTCCTTATCTCACTCAGGGTGAGTCACAGATGAAGGCAGATCCACTCCACACTTTGTCTTCCAGGGAGCGAACACTGGAGAGCAGCCCTGTTGAGAGAGTTGGCCTGCGTGGGCCAGCCCCTTTACTAATCCTCTCAACTAGAACTTTGTCGGTAATCATTCTGATACTCGCGGCCTCTTTAGTGATGGAAGTTCTCTCCACAGGCTTTGGAGGAGGTGCTGTCACTGCAGTCAGCAGCACCCATGTTCACTGGCACTGGAGACGCTTGCATCAACACCAGGCGCAATGAGCAGCTGACGCAGATCGAGGTCCTCAAACAGCAGGTGAGGAGACGTGCCCAGCCCGAGCTCTCCCAGGTGCGGTGGCCGTACCGGACAGACGCTGAGTGCACAGTGCAGTTCTGGATCGAGCGAGGAGTGACCAAGGCCTGGCGGGCTGGTGGTGGGAAGAGGGAGGTTAGGGTATTTGAAATTAGTTGGTTATGGTGACGTACTGCAATACGGTTATGAGAAGCACGGGTAGGGTGGACAGCCAGGGCCAGGAGGTTCTGCCGGACCTGCTGCATTCGGACATAGAACAGCACAGGCCTTTCGGCCCACAATATTGTACCGACATATAAAACACAGTAGAGGAGCAGGTAGTGTTGAGGAAGCAGGGAGTTTGTAAAAGGACTTAGACAGGTAAGGAGAATGGGCAAAGGTGTGGCAGATGGAATACAGAGTAGGGAAGTGTATGGTCATGCACTTTGGTCGAAGGAATAAAGGTGTGGACTAATTACTAAAAGGGGAGAAAATTCAAAACTCAGAGGTGCAGGACTTGTCTGTCCTTGTGCAGGATTCCCCAAAGGTTCATTTCCAGGTTGAACCAGTGGTAAGGAAGGCAAATGTAATGTTAGCATTTATTTCTAGAGGACTAGAATATAAAAGCAAGGATGTATTGCTGAGGTTTTATAAGGAATCTGCCAGACCGTAATTGGAGTATTGTGAACAGCTTTGGGCCTCTTTATCTAAGAAAAGGAGAGCTGGTGTTGGGGAGGGTTCAGAGGAGGTTCATGAGAATTAACCCAAAAATGAAAGGGTTAACATAAGAGAAACATTTGATGATGCTGGGCCTGTACTCACTGCAGTTTAGACGAATGAGGGGGGATCTCATTGAAGCCTCTCAAATATTGAAAGACCTAGACGGAGTGGATATCTTCTATAGTCAGAGAGTGTAGGACCAGAGAACGCAACCTCAGAATAGAAGAATGATCTTTAGAACAGAGTTGAGGAGGAATTTCTTTCGCCAAAGAGTGATGAATCTGTGGTGAAGTTATTGGGTATGTTTAAAGTGTAGGTTGATAGGTTCTTGATTAGTCAGTGTCAAAAATTAAGACGAGAAGACAAGAGAATGGGTTTGAGAGGGATAGTAAATCAACTGGTGGAGGAGACTCGATGGGCTGAATGGCCTAATTCTGCTCCTGTTTCTTATTGTCTAAACCTACTCCAAGGTCAATCTAACCCTTCCCTCCAACACAGCCCATAACTCTCTATTTTTCTTTCATCCATGTGCCTACCTGAGAGTTTCTAAAATGTCCCTAATGTGTCTGCCTCTACCACCACCCCTGGCAGTGTGTTCTAGGTACCCACCACACTCTGTATATAAAAATAAAACTTACCTCTGACATCGCCCCCTAAACTTTGCTCCACTCACCTTAAAAGGATGCCCTCTCATATTGACTATTGTTGCCCTGGGGGAAAAAAAAGGTTGTCCACTCTTTATTTGCCTCTTGTCATCTTCCTCTCATTGTCCTCTCACCCTCCTTCACTCCAAAGAGAAAGGCCTGAGCTCGCTCAGCCTATCCTCGGCAGGCATGCTCTCCAATCCAGGCAGCGTCCTGGTCAACCTCTGTGCCCTCTCGAAAGCTCCTGCATTCTTCCTGTAATGAGGTGACCAGGATTGAACACAATACTCACAGTGTTCTCCACCACTTTGTGTGCGTTGGTCAACAATAGCAACCGCTTTGTCAACTGTGAGCTGTTCAGGTTAAAGGCGAACGGTTTTGAGTGCCGTGACAGAACAGAAATGTGCTTGCTGTGGTGGTTCAAGAGCATTGCAGGGGTTCCTGGGAAGCCGCCGTGGAGCAGCGGTTAGTGTGTTCTATTGCAGCTCAGGGTTCTGTTCACAGTTCAGTTCCAGCATCGTCTGTAAGGAGTTTGTACCCTCTCCCCGTGACCGCATGGGTTTCCTCCGGGTGCTCTGGTTTCCTCCTACAGTCCAAAGACGTACCAGTTAGAAGATTAATTGTTCATTGTAAATTGTCCTGTGATTAGGCTAGGGTTAAATGGGTGGGTTGTGGGGCGCTGGAGCTTATTGGGCCGAACACGCTCGTTCCATGCTGTACCTCTAGGTAAAATATTGTGAGCAGTTCTGCTCGCCCTGTTATAGAAGGATGTGATTAAGATAGAGAAGGCACAGAAAGGAAGATTTATAAGAATGCTGATGCGAGAGTCTGCTCAAGCTGGAATCTGAAGCAACAAATAATCTGCTGGAAGAGCTCAGTGGGTCGATAGCAGCTGTGGGAGGAAAAGAACTGTCGATGTTTTGATTTGAAGCCTTGCATTTGCACAAGAGTATTGACTGGATGTGAGGGCCTGGGTTACAGGGAGAGATTGGACAGGTCAGGATTGATGAAGAGTCGCAGCCTGAAATGTCGACTGTTTATTCCCCTCCATAGATGCTGAGTTCTCCAAGAAATTTTGTGCGTGTTACTCTAGATGTTCTTTCCTGGGGTGTAGGAGGCTGAGAGGTGATGTTATAGAGCAGGGGTTCCCAAACTATTTTTTTGTGTCTTTAACTGGGCGATCCATGGACCCAGGTTAGAACCTTTGGCTAGAGGGACGTAACTAAGTTGAATGGACTCTTTAATTTTCCCCAGGGTGGAATTTGCCTGAAGTTAGAGGTCAGGCCACAGGGTTAAGGTGTGAGGCTAAAGTTTCAAAGGTCACCTGAAGTGCAAGGTATTAGTAGAGAGAGTGGTAAGTGTGTGGAATGAGCTGCCAGAGGAAGTGGTAGGTGTGGGAACAATTACGATGCTTAAAAGGTACGTGGATAGGAAAGGTTGAGATGTATGTGCGCCAAAGGCAAGCAAATGGGGCTAGCATGGATGAGATGGGCCAATGGGCCTGTTTCCATGCTCCTCAACTCTATGATGTTCGATACCCAGTCAAGTCAAATTTATTGTCATTTAACTGTATATGTGTATACTGTCAAACGAAACAACGTATCTCCAGACCAGGGTGTAAAACACTGTATAGTACACATAACACACAATAACTTAGGAAAGTGACGATGAAACTTACAGCTGTCCTACCAAGTACAGTAAGCATATACAACAGTTCATCTCTGCGGGACAGAACACACAGTCTCTGTTTTATGATTTTGTACATTATTATTGCACATAGGTACGTTATTATTGTGTATATTATTATTCTGTACTTGATTAATAGTCAAGTCTGCACACTGCTAAATGTGTTTTTAAATGTTGCTGCTCTGATGAAAGAATTTCCCACTCGAGATCAATAAAGTATTTATTATTATGAATTACGCATAAGACAATAAACTAAAGTGCATAAGTTAAAGGTACAGAACAGATTATCTGGTGACACTTCGAATGTGATGCATCAGGGAGCTCAGAAGCCCAAAGACCTGAGGGAAGAAGCTGTTTCCCATCCTGACCGTTCTTGTCTTTATGCATCGGAGTCTCCTGCCTGATGGTAGAAAGTCAAAGAAGGTGCTGGATGGACGGGTGACAGCCTGTCGTTGTGATGAATGCAAGGGGTTGTGGTTCCTTGGTTAGGGACAACCGAGAGAAGAGAAAAAGGTTTCTCAGAGAGGATAGGAGTGTGGAGTGGATTTCCTCAGAGGTGTGGGATGGAGCTGTCCAGTTTGCTTTGAAAGAGCTAGTATGCCAGTGGTCCAAACGGTGTTCCGCGGTGTCCCACCAGCTTTCTCTGGCGCCTCTCCAAGTGACGGGTGTAGCTTGGCCCATTTCCCAGTGACCACAGTGACAGCCTTGGTCACCAGTGTTCAGTGTCTGTTTACTGTTCACCCCCTCCCAGGTGAAGATCTTCGAGGAGGATTTCCTGAGGGAGCGGAGTGACCGAGAGCGGATGAGTGAGGAGAAGGAGGAGCTGAGGCAGAAGCTGGAGAAGGTCCAGACGGAGATGATGATGCTCAACACTCAGGTACGGATACTGAGGGTGCTGATGGACTAGCTCGTCTCCCCCAGCCTCTCACCTCTCCCCTCACCAGTCTCCCCTTCCCCAACCCCCCACCTCTTCAGCCCTCCTACACTCGGGTACGGATACTGAGGGTGCTGATGGACAACATCATCTCCCCCAGCCTCTGACCTCTCCCCTCGCTACTCTCCCCTTCCCATCTCGTCTCCCCCAGCCTCTGACCTCTCCCCTCACCAGTCTCCCCTTTCAACCCCTCCCCCCACTTTCTCAGCCTTCCTACATTTGTCTCCTCCCCCTTCATCACCACCTTGTTGTCTAAACTCTCTTCCCTTCCTCGGCCCTCTTCCCACCCTCTACCTCGTCCTGCTCCCGTGTTCCTATGGGTGGGATCCAGTGTTCGGGTGGTGATGGGACAGCGCCCTGCAGCAGGGTGTTTCTAGGTGTGACGTAGGTGCCGGACCATCCCCGGTGCAGGATTTTGTGGGTGTGGGTCCAACACTGGGGATAAAGGTATCATTTATCATTTTTTGTGACATCTACATCATCGAAACACACAACGAAATTCAGTGTTTTACCTCAACAACCAAGAAAGTCTGAGGGTGTTCTGGGGACAGCTTCCAGCGCCAACATAGCATGTCTACAGTTTACTAAACGGCACATCTTTGGTACGAGGGAGGGAACCAGAGCACCCAGAGGAAACCCAGGGAGAATCTGTAATCCCTTTACAGACAGTGACAGAAATTGAACCTGTGTTACAGGCGTGGGGTAGCATCACGCTAACTGCTACACTATTGTGCCACCCTCCCTCACTCCAACATTTGTGAAACTTTTCCCAAAGGGGTGGGAAGAGCAGATGATTTAACGGGTTAGCTTTCAATGGCCTGTTACAAAAGGAATGGGTTGCACTTGAATCCGAGGGGGGGCCAATATTCTTGCGGGCAGGTTTACCAGAGCTGTTGGGAATGGTTTAAACTAATGTGGCAGGGATGGGAGCCCGGATGATCGAGCTGAGGGTGAGCCAGCAGGTCTACAAGTAGATGATGGGTGTAACATGAATGTAAGGAAGGACAAGCCAATGATTGAGTACAAATGCAGACAGAGCAAAGAGTCAAATTGTACCACAGAGACAAAATTCAACAGGGTGTAGAACGCAGGACTGAAGGTGCTGTATTTAAACGTACGTAGCATTCGGACTAAGGTGGATGAACTCAATTAGAAATTGGTCGGTAATGACGTTGTGGGTATCACTGAGCTGTGGTTGAAAGAAGGCCATTGTTGGGAGCTTAATATCGAAGGATATGCTTTCTATCAAAAGGACAGGCAGGAAGGCATAGGCGGTGGTGTGGCTTTATTGGTAAGAGATAGAATTACATCTTTAGAAAGAGGTGACATAGGTTCAGAGAATGTAGAATGTTTGTGGGTGGAGTTAAGAAACTGTGAGGGTGAAAAAGCCATTGTGGGAATTGTATATAGGCCTCCAAGTAGTGGGGTTCAGATATAATTGGTGCACGCACAACAGGGCGCGTGCAACTCTCTCTCTCTCTCACACACACACACAAAACACGGCAACGCGGCACATGTAACACGCGCACAACGTGGCACATGTAACACGCGCACACAACACGGCACATGTAACTGTCGCGAAGCGCACAACGCGGCGCATGTAACTGTCGCGAAGCGCGCAACGCGGCGCATGTAACTGACGCGAAGCGCACAACGCGGCACTTGTAACTGACGCGCACACAACACAGAAAGTGATATCACCGCAACTAATAAAACGTATTCCAAAAGAATCTTGGGAAAGGTGGATTTTTGATCAGTGGGCCTCTCTCTGCAGAGTTGGCCATTCAGCCCATCAAGTCTGCTCCGCCATTCCATCATGGCTGATTTATTTTCCATCTCAACCCCATTCTCCTGCTTCTCCCTGTAACCCTGAAGCCCCCACTAATCAAGGACCTGTCAACCTCCACTTTAAATATACCCAATGACTTGGCCTCCACAGCCGTCTGTAGCAATGAATTCCACAGACTCACCGCTGTCTGACTAACAAAGTTCATCATCATCTCAGTCCTTCTGTCCTGAGGCTGTGCCCTCTGGTTCTGGACCCCCCAGTGTAGGAAGCATCCTCTCCACATCCACTCCATCTAACATGATGTCCCAACTCTTACACTTAGTGCCCTGACTGATGAAGACTTCTTCACCACTCTGTCTGACTTTAAAAGTTCCCCAAACTGGTGACTGTGTTTGGGGAGCAGACTGGCGGTGTGTGTGGGGTGATGTGGAATGTGTTGGTGTGTGGTGGTGGGGGATAGATGTGTTTGGGGAACAGACTGGCGGTGTGTGTGGGGTGATGTGGAATGTGTTGGTGTGTGGTGGCGGGGGATAGATGTGTTTGGGGAACAGACTGGCGGTGTGTGTGGGGTGGTGTGGAATGTGTTGGTGTGTGGTGGCGGGGGATAGATGTGTTTGGGGAACAGACTGGCGGTGTGTGTGGGGTGATGTGGAATGTGTTGGTGTGTGGTGGCGGGGGATAGATGTGTTTGGGGAACAGACTGGCGGTGTGTGTGGGGTGATGTGGAATGTGTTGGTGTGTGGTGGCGGGGGATAGATGTGTTTGGGGAACAGACTGGCGGTGTGTGTGGGGTGATGTGGAATGTGTTGGTGTGTGGTGGCGGGGGATAGATGTGTTTGGGGAACAGACTGGCGGTGTGTGTGGGGTGATGTGGAATGTGTTGGTGTGTGGTGGCGGGGGATAGATGTGTTTGGGGAACAGACTGGCGGTGTGTGTGGGGTGATGTGGAATGTGTTGGTGTGTGGTGGTGGGGGATAGATGTGTTTGGGGAACAGACTGGCGGTGTGTGTGGGGTGGTATGGAATGTGTTGGTGTGTGGTGGTGGGGGATAGATGTGTTTGGGGAACAGACTGGCGGTGTGTGTGGGGTGGTGTGGAATGTGTTGGTGTGTGGTGGTGGGGGATAGATGTGTTTGGGGAACAGACTGGCGGTGTGTGTGGGGTGATGTGGAATGTGTTGGTGTGTGGTGGTGGGGGATAGATGTGTTTGGGGAACAGACTGGCGGTGTGTGTGGGGTGGTATGGAATGTGTTGGTGTGTGGTGGTGGGGGATAGATGTGTTTGGGGAACAGACTGGCGGTGTGTGTGGGGTGGTGTGGAATGTGTTGGTGTGTGGTGGTGGGGGATAGATGTGTTTGGGGAACAGACTGGCGGTGTGTGTGGGGTGGTGTGGAATGTGTTGGTGTGTGGTGGTGGGGGATAGATGTGTTTGGGGAACAGACTGGCGGTGTGTGTGGGGTGATGTGGAATGTGTTGGTGTGTGGTGGTGGGGGATAGATGTGTTTGGGGAACAGACTGGCGGTGTGTGTGGGGTGGTGTGGAATGTGTTGGTGTGTGGTGGCGGGGGATAGATGTGTTTGGGGAACAGACTGGCAGTGTATGTGGGGTGATGTGGAATGTGTTGGTGTGTGGTGGTGGGGGATAGATGTGTTTGGGGAACAGACTGGCGGTGTGTGTGGGGTGGTGTGGAATGTGTTGGTGTGTGGTGGTGGGGGATAGATGTGTTTGGGGAACAGACTGGCAGTGTATGTGGGGTGATGTGGAATGTGTTGGTGTGTGGTGGCGGGGGATAGATGTGTTTGGGGAACAGACTGGCGGTGTGTGTGGGGTGGTGTGGAATGTGTTGGTGTGTGGTGGCGGGGGATAGATGTGTTTGGGGAACAGACTGGCGGTGTGTGTGGGGTGGTGTGGAATGTGTTGGTGTGTGGTGGTGGGGGATAGATGTGTTTGGGGAACAGACTGGCGGTGTGTGTGGGGTGATGTGGAATGTGTTGGTGTGTGGTGGTGGGGGATAGATGTGTTTGGGGAACAGACTGGCGGTGTGTGTGGGGTGATGTGGAATGTGTTGGTGTGTGGTGGCGGGGGATAGATGTGTTTGGGGAACAGACTGGCGGTGTGTGTGGGGTGATGTGGAATGTGTTGGTGTGTGGTGGCGGGGGATAGATGTGTTTGGGGAACAGACTGGCGGTGTGTGTGGGGTGATGTGGAATGTGTTGGTGTGTGGTGGTGGGGGGATAGATGTGTTTGGGGAACAGACTGGCGGTGTGTGTGGGGGTGGTGTGGAATGTGTTGGTGTGTGGTGGCGGGGGATAGATGTGTTTGGGGAACAGACTGGCAGTGTATGTGGGGTGGTGTGGAATGTGTTGGTGTGTGGTGGCGGGGGATAGATGTGTTTGGGGAACAGACTGGCGGTGTATGTGGGGTGGTGTGGAATGTGTTGGTGTGTGGTGGTGGGGGATAGATGTGTTTGGGGAACAGACTGGCGGTGTGTGTGGGGTGATGTGGAATGTGTTGGTGTGTGGTGGTGGGGGATAGATGTGTTTGGGGAACAGACTGGCGGTGTGTGTGGGGTGATGTGGAATGTGTTGGTGTGTGGTGGTGGGGGATAGATGTGTTTGGGGAACAGACTGGCGGTGTGTGTGGGGTGATGTGGAATGTGTTGGTGTGTGGTGGCGGGGGATAGATGTGTTTGGGGAACAGACTGGCGGTGTGTGTGGGGTGGTATGGAATGTGTTGGTGTGTGGTGGTGGGGGACAGATGTGTTTGGGGAACAGACTGGCGGTGTGTGTGGGGTGATGTGGAATGTGTTGGTGTGTGGTGGCGGGGGATAGATGTGTTTGGGGAACAGACTGGCGGTGTGTGTGGGGTGGTATGGAAGGTGTTGGTGTGTGGTGGCGGGGGATAGATGTGTTTGGGGAACAGACTGGCGGTGTGTGTGGGGTGGTATGGAAGGTGTTGGTGTGTGGTGGTGGGGGATAGATGTGTTTGGGGAACAGACTGGCGGTGTGTGTGGGGTGATGTGGAATGTGTTGGTGTGTGGTGGTGGGGGATAGATGTGTTTGGGGAACAGACTGGCGGTGTGTGTGGGGTGGTGTGGAATGTGTTGGTGTGTGGTGGTGGGGGATAGATGTGTTTGGGGAACAGACTGGCGGTGTGTGTGGGGTGGTGTGGAATGTGTTGGTGTGTGGTGGTGGGGGATAGATGTGTTTGGGGAACAGACTGGCGGTGTGTGTGGGGTGATGTGGAATGTGTTGGTGTGTGGTGGTGGGGGATAGATGTGTTTGGGGAACAGACTGGCGGTGTGTGTGGGGTGGTGTGGAATGTGTTGGTGTGTGGTGGTGGGGGATAGATGTGTTTGGGGAACAGACTGGCGGTGTGTGTGGGGTGGTGTGGAATGTGTTGGTGTGTGGTGGCGGGGGATAGATGTGTTTGGGGAACAGACTGGCGGTGTGTGTGGGGTGATGTGGAATGTGTTGGTGTGTGGTGGTGGGGGATAGATGTGTTTGGGGAACAGACTGGCGGTGTGTGTGGGGTGATGTGGAATGTGTTGGTGTGTGGTGGTGGGGGATAGATGTGTTTGGGGAACAGACTGGCGGTGTGTGTGGGGTGATGTGGAATGTGTTGGTGTGTGGTGGTGGGGGATAGATGTGTTTGGGGAACAGACTGGCGGTGTGTGTGGGGTGATGTGGAATGTGTTGGTGTGTGGTGGTGGGGGATAGATGTGTTTGGGGAACAGACTGGCGGTGTGTGTGGGGTGGTGTGGAATGTGTTGGTGTGTGGTGGTGGGGGATAGATGTGTTTGGGGAACAGACTGGCGGTGTGTGTGGGGTGATGTGGAATGTGTTGGTGTGTGGTGGCGGGGGATAGATGTGTTTGGGGAACAGACTGGCGGTGTGTGTGGGGTGATGTGGAATGTGTTGGTGTGTGGTGGTGGGGGATAGATGTGTTTGGGGAACAGACTGGCGGTGTGTGTGGGGTGATGTGGAATGTGTTGGTGTGTGGTGGCGGGGGATAGATGTGTTTGGGGAACAGACTGGCGGTGTGTGTGGGGTGGTGTGGAATGTGTTGGTGTGTGGTGGTGGGGGATAGATGTGTTTGGGGAACAGACTGGCGGTGTGTGTGGGGTGATGTGGAATGTGTTGGTGTGTGGTGGTGGGGGATAGATGTGTTTGGGGAACAGACTGGCGGTGTGTGTGGGGTGATGTGGAATGTGTTGGTGTGTGGTGGCGGGGGATAGATGTGTTTGGGGAGCAGACTGGCGGTGTGTGTGGGGTGATGTGGAATGTGTTGGTGTGTGGTGGTGGGGGATAGATGTGTTTGGGGAACAGACTGGCGGTGTGTGTGGGGTGATGTGGAATGTGTTGGTGTGTGGTGGTGGGGGATAGATGTGTTTGGGGAACAGACTGGCGGTGTGTGTGGGGTGATGTGGAATGTGTTGGTGTGTGGTGGTGGGGGATAGATGTGTTTGGGGAACAGACTGGCGGTGTGTGTGGGGTGATGTGGAATGTGTTGGTGTGTGGTGGTGGGGGATAGATGTGTTTGGGGAACAGACTGGCGGTGTGTGTGGGGTGGTGTGGAATGTGTTGGTGTGTGGTGGCGGGGGATAGATGTGTTTGGGGAACAGACTGGCAGTGTATGTGGGGTGGTGTGGAATGTGTTGGTGTGTGGTGGTGGGGGATAGATGTGTTTGGGGAACAGACTGGCGGTGTGTGTGGGGTGATGTGGAATGTGTTGGTGTGTGGTGGTGGGGGATAGATGTGTTTGGGGAACAGACTGGCGGTGTGTGTGGGGTGATGTGGAATGTGTTGGTGTGTGGTGGTGGGGGATAGATGTGTTTGGGGAACAGACTGGCGGTGTGTGTGGGGTGATGTGGAATGTGTTGGTGTGTGGTGGTGGGGGATAGATGTGTTTGGGGAACAGACTGGCGGTGTGTGTGGGGTGATGTGGAATGTGTTGGTGTGTGGTGGTGGGGGATAGATGTGTTTGGGGAACAGACTGGCGGTGTGTGTGGGGTGGTGTGGAATGTGTTGGTGTGTGGTGGCGGGGGATAGATGTGTTTGGGGAACAGACTGGCAGTGTATGTGGGGTGGTGTGGAATGTGTTGGTGTGTGGTGGTGGGGGATAGATGTGTTTGGGGAACAGACTGGCGGTGTGTGTGGGGTGATGTGGAATGTGTTGGTGTGTGGTGGTGGGGGATAGATGTGTTTGGGGAACAGACTGGCGGTGTGTGTGGGGTGATGTGGAATGTGTTGGTGTGTGGTGGTGGGGGATAGATGTGTTTGGGGAACAGACTGGCGGTGTGTGTGGGGTGATGTGGAATGTGTTGGTGTGTGGTGGTGGGGGATAGATGTGTTTGGGGAACAGACTGGCGGTGTGTGTGGGGTGATGTGGAATGTGTTGGTGTGTGGTGGTGGGGGATAGATGTGTTTGGGGAACAGACTGGCGGTGTGTGTGGGGTGATGTGGAATGTGTTGGTGTGTGGTGGTGGGGGATAGATGTGTTTGGGGAACAGACTGGCGGTGTGTGTGGGGTGATGTGGAATGTGTTGGTGTGTGGTGGTGGGGGATAGATGTGTTTGGGGAACAGACTGGCGGTGTGTGTGGGGTGATGTGGAATGTGTTGGTGTGTGGTGGTGGGGGATAGATGTGTTTGGGGAACAGACTGGCGGTGTGTGTGGGGTGATGTGGAATGTGTTGGTGTGTGGTGGTGGGGGATAGATGTGTTTGGGGAACAGACTGGCGGTGTGTGTGGGGTGGTGTGGAATGTGTTGGTGTGTGGTGGTGGGGGATAGATGTGTTTGGGGAACAGACTGGCGGTGTGTGTGGGGTGGTGTGGAATGTGTTGGTGTGTGGTGGCGGGGGATAGATGTGTTTGGGGAACAGACTGGCGGTGTGTGTGGGGTGATGTGGAATGTGTTGGTGTGTGGTGGATGTGGGGTGATGTGGAATGTGTTGGTGTGTGGTGGTGGGGGATAGATGTGTTTGGGGAACAGACTGGCGGTGTGTGTGGGGTGATGTGGAATGTGTTGGTGTGTGGTGGTGGGGGATAGATGTGTTTGGGGAACAGACTGGCGGTGTGTGTGGGGTGATGTGGAATGTGTTGGTGTGTGGTGGTGGGGGATAGATGTGTTTGGGGAACAGACTGGCGGTGTGTGTGGGGTGATGTGGAATGTGTTGGTGTGTGGTGGTGGGGGATAGATGTGTTTGGGGAACAGACTGGCGGTGTGTGTGGGGTGATGTGGAATGTGTTGGTGTGTGGTGGTGGGGGATAGATGTGTTTGGGGAACAGACTGGCGGTGTGTGTGGGGTGATGTGGAATGTGTTGGTGTGTGGTGGTGGGGGATAGATGTGTTTGGGGAACAGACTGGCTGTGTGTGGGGTGATGTGGAATGTGTTGGTGTGTGGGTGGTGGGGGATAGATGTGTTTGGGGAACAGACTGGCGGTGTGTGTGGGGTGATGTGGAATGTGTTGGTGTGTGGTGGTGGGGGATAGATGTGTTTGGGGAACAGACTGGCGGTGTGTGTGGGGTGATGTGGAATGTGTTGGTGTGTGGTGGTGGGGGATAGATGTGTTTGGGGAACAGACTGGCGGTGTGTGTGGGGTGATGTGGAATGTGTTGGTGTGTGGTGGTGGGGGATAGATGTGTTTGGGGAACAGACTGGCGGTGTGTGTGGGGTGATGTGGAATGTGTTGGTGTGTGGTGGTGGGGGATAGATGTGTTTGGGGAACAGACTGGCGGTGTGTGTGGGGTGATGTGGAATGTGTTGGTGTGTGGTGGTGGGGGGATAGATGTGTTTGGGGGAACAGACTGGCGGTGTGTGTGGGGTGATGTGGAATGTGTTGGTGTGTGGTGGTGGGGGATAGATGTGTTTGGGGAACAGACTGGCGGTGTGTGTGGGGGTGATGTGGAATGTGTTGGTGTGTGGTGGTGGGGGATAGATGTGTTTGGGGAACAGACTGGCGGTGTGTGTGGGGTGATGTGGAATGTGTTGGTGTGTGGTGGTGGGGGATAGATGTGTTTGGGGAACAGACTGGCGGTGTGTGTGGGGTGATGTGGAATGTGTTGGTGTGTGGTGGTGGGGGATAGATGTGTTTGGGGAACAGACTGGCGGTGTGTGTGGGGTGATGTGGAATGTGTTGGTGTGTGGTGGTGGGGGATAGATGTGTTTGGGGAACAGACTGGCGGTGTGTGTGGGGTGATGTGGAATGTGTTGGTGTGTGGTGGTGGGGGATAGATGTGTTTGGGGAACAGACTGGCGGTGTGTGTGGGGTGATGTGGAATGTGTTGGTGTGTGGTGGTGGGGGATAGATGTGTTTGGGGAACAGACTGGCGGTGTGTGTGGGGTGATGTGGAATGTGTTGGTGTGTGGTGGTGGGGGATAGATGTGTTTGGGGAACAGACTGGCGGTGTGTGTGGGGTGATGTGGAATGTGTTGGTGTGTGGTGGTGGGGGATAGATGTGTTTGGGGAACAGACTGGCGGTGTGTGTGGGGTGATGTGGAATGTGTTGGTGTGTGGTGGTGGGGGATAGATGTGTTTGGGGAACAGACTGGCGGTGTGTGTGGGGTGATGTGGAATGTGTTGGTGTGTGGTGGTGGGGGATAGATGTGTTTGGGGAACAGACTGGCGGTGTGTGTGGGGTGGTGATGGAATGTGTTGGTGTGTGGTGGTGGGGGATAGATGTGTTTGGGGAACAGACTGGCGGTGTGTGTGGGGTGGTGTGGAATGTGTTGGTGTGTGGTGGTGGGGGATAGATGTGTTTGGGGAACAGACTGGCGGTGTGTGTGGGGTGATGTGGAATGTGTTGGTGTGTGGTGGTGGGGGATAGATGTGTTTGGGGAACAGACTGGCGGTGTGTGTGGGGTGATGTGGAATGTGTTGGTGTGTGGTGGTGGGGGATAGATGTGTTTGGGGAACAGACTGGCGGTGTGTGTGGGGTGATGTGGAATGTGTTGGTGTGTGGTGGTGGGGGATAGATGTGTTTGGGGAACAGACTGGCGGTGTGTGTGGGGTGATGTGGAATGTGTTGGTGTGTGGTGGTGGGGGATAGATGTGTTTGGGGAACAGACTGGCGGTGTGTGTGGGGTGATGTGGAATGTGTTGGTGTGTGGTGGTGGGGGATAGATGTGTTTGGGGAACAGACTGGCGGTGTGTGTGGGGTGGTGTGGAATGTGTTGGTGTGTGGTGGTGGGGGATAGATGTGTTTGGGGAACAGACTGGCGGTGTGTGTGGGGTGATGTGGAATGTGTTGGTGTGTGGTGGTGGGGGATAGATGTGTTTGGGGAACAGACTGGCGGTGTGTGTGGGGTGATGTGGAATGTGTTGGTGTGTGGTGGTGGGGGATAGATGTGTTTGGGGAACAGACTGGCGGTGTGTGTGGGGTGATGTGGAATGTGTTGGTGTGTGGTGGTGGGGGATAGATGTGTTTGGGGAACAGACTGGCGGTGTGTGTGGGGTGATGTGGAATGTGTTGGTGTGTGGTGGTGGGGGATAGATGTGTTTGGGGAACAGACTGGCGGTGTGTGTGGGGTGATGTGGAATGTGTTGGTGTGTGGTGGTGGGGGATAGATGTGTTTGGGGAACAGACTGGCGGTGTGTGTGGGGGTGGTGTGGAATGTGTTGGTGTGTGGTGGTGGGGGATAGATGTGTTTGGGGAACAGACTGGCGGTGTGTGTGGGGGTGGATGTGGAATGTGTTGGTGTGTGGTGGTGGGGGATAGATGTGTTTGGGGAACAGACTGGCGGTGTGTGTGGGGTGATGTGGAATGTGTTGGTGTGTGGTGGTGGGGGATAGATGTGTTTGGGGAACAGACTGGCGGTGGTGTGTGGGGTGAGTGTGGAATGTGTTGGTGTGTGGTGGTGGGGGATAGATGTGTTTGGGGAACAGACTGGCGGTTGTGTGTGGGGTGATGTGGAATGTGTTGGTGTGTGGTGGTGGGGGGAT
>NW_027275349.1:0-61009 GCF_030028105.1 Mobula birostris
CCACACTCTCGGACTGTACAGAGACTGACTGGTAGAGAATGAACCCCACACTCTCACACTGTACCAGAGACTGACAGGTAGAGAATGAACCCCACACTCTCATACTATACCAGACACTGACAGGTACAGAATGAACCCCACACTCTCGCACTGTACCAGAGACTGACAGGTACAGAATGAACCCCACACTCTCACACTGAACCAGAGACTGACAGGTACAGAATGAACCCCACACTCTCACACTGCACCAATGACTGACAGAGACAGAATGAACTCCACACTCTCACACTGTACCTGAGACTGACGGGTCCAGAATGAACCCCACACTCTTGCACTGTACCAGAGACTAACAGGGACAGAATGAACCGAACACTCTCTCACTGTACCAGAGACTGACAGGTACAGAATGAACCCCACACTCTCACACTGTACCAGAGACTGACAGGTAGAGAATGAACCCCACACTCTCACACTGTACCAGAGAGTGACAGGCACAGAATGAACCCCACACTCTCACACTGTACCAGAGACTGACAGGTACAGAATGAACCCCACACTCTCGCACTGTACCAGACACTGACAGGTACAGAATGAACCCCACACTCTCGCACTGTACCAGAGACTGACAGGGACAGAATGAACCCCACACTCTCGCACTGTACCAGAGACTGACGGGCGCAGAATGAACCCCACACACTTGCACTGTACCAGAGACTGACAGGGACAGAATGAACCCCACACTCTCTCACAGTACCAGAGACTGACAGGGACAGAATGAACCCCACACTCTCTCACTGTACCAGACACTGACAGGTACAGAATGAACCGCACACTCTCACACTCTACCAGAGAATTACGGGCACAGAATGAACCCCACACACTCACACTGTACCAGAGACTGACAGGGACAGAATGAGCCCCACACTCTCGCACTGTACCAGAGACTTACAGGTACAGAATGAACCTCACACTCTCTCACTGTACCAGAGACTGACGGGCACAGAATGAACCCCACACTCTCGCACTGTACCAGAGACTGACAGGTAGAGAATGATCCCCACACTCTCACACTGTACCAGAGACTGACTGGTAGAGAATGAACCCCACACTCTCACACTGTACCAGAGACTGACAGGTAGAGAATGAATCCCACACTCTCGTACTGTACCAGAGACTGACAGGTAGAGAATGAACCCTACACTCTCACACTGTACCAGAGAATGACAGGTAGAGGATGAACCCCACACTCTCACACTGTACCAGAGACTGACAGGTACAGAATGAACCCCACACGCTCACACTGTACTAGAGACTGACAGGCACAGAATGAACCCCACACTCTCACACTGTACCAGAGACTTACAGGTACAGAATAAACACCACACTCTCACACTGTACCAGAGACTGACAGGTACAGAATGAACCCCACACTCTCACACTGTACCAGAGACTGACAGGGGCAGAATGAACCCCACACTCTCTCACTGTACCAGAGACTGACAGGTGCAGAATGAACCCCACACTCTCGCACTGTACCAGAGACTGACTTGTAGAGAATGAACCCCACACTCTCACACTGTACCAGACTCTGACAGGTAGAGAATGAACCCCACACTCTCACACTGTACCAGAGAATGACGGGCACAGAATGAATCCCACACTCTCACACTGTACCAGAGACTGACAGGGACAGAATGAACCCCACACTCTCGCACTGTACCAGAGACTGACGGGCGCAGAATGAACCCCACACACTTGCACTGTACCAGAGACTGACAGGGACAGAATGAACCCCACACTCTCTCACAGTACCAGAGACTGACAGGGACAGAATGAACCCCACACTCTCTCACTGTACCAGACACTGACAGGTACAGAATGAACCGCACACTCTCACACTCTACCAGAGAATTACGGGCACAGAATGAACCCCACACACTCACACTGTACCAGAGACTGACAGGGACAGAATGAGCCCCACACTCTCGCACTGTACCAGAGACTTACAGGTACAGAATGAACCTCACACTCTCTCACTGTACCAGAGACTGACGGGCACAGAATGAACCCCACACTCTCGCACTGTACCAGAGACTGACAGGTAGAGAATGATCCCCACACTCTCACACTGTACCAGAGACTGACTGGTAGAGAATGAACCCCACACTCTCACACTGTACCAGAGACTGACAGGTAGAGAATGAATCCCACACTCTCATACTGTACCAGAGACTGACAGGTAGAGAATGAACCCTACACTCTCACACTGTACCAGAGAATGACAGGTAGAGGATGAACCCCACACTCTCACACTGTACCAGAGACTGACAGGTACAGAATGAACCCCACACGCTCACACTGTACTAGAGACTGACAGGCACAGAATGAACCCCACACTCTCACACTGTACCAGAGACTTACAGGTACAGAATAAACACCACACTCTCACACTGTACCAGAGACTGACAGGTACAGAATGAACCCCACACTCTCACACTGTACCAGAGACTGACAGGGGCAGAATGAACCCCACACTCTCTCACTGTACCAGAGACTGACAGGTGCAGAATGAACCCCACACTCTCGCACTGTACCAGAGACTGACTTGTAGAGAATGAACCCCACACTCTCACACTGTACCAGACTCTGACAGGTAGAGAATGAACCCCACACTCTCACACTGTACCAGAGAATGACGGGCACAGAATGAACCCCACACTCTCACACTGTACCAGAGACTGACAGGGACAGAATGAACCCCACACTCTCACACTGTACCAGAGACTGACAGGTACAGAATAAACCCCACACTCTCACACTGTACCAGCGACTGACAGGTAGAGAATGAACCCCACACTCTCATACTGTATCAAAGACTGACAGGTACAGAATGAACCCCACACTCTCGCACTGTACCCGAGACTGACGGGGACAGAATGAACCCAACACTCTCACACTGTACCAGAGACTGACGGGCACAGAATGAACCCCACACTCTGATACTGTACTAGAGACTGACGGTCCAGAATGAACCCCAGACTCTCACACTGTACCAGAGACTGACATGGACAGAATGAACCCCACACTCTCACACTGTACCAGAGACTGACAGGTACAGAATGAAGCCCACACTCTCGCACTGTACCAGAAACTGACAGGTACCGAATGAACCCCACACTCTCACACTGTACCAGAGACTGACAGGGACAGAATGAACCCCACACTCTCACACTGTACTAGAGACTGACAGGTACAGAATGATCCCCACAATCTCGCACTGTACCAGAGACTCACTGGTAGAGAATGAACCGCACACTCTCACACTGTACCAGAGACTGACAGGTCGAGAATGAACCCCACACTCTCACACTGTACCAGAGACTGACAGGTACAGAATGAACCCCACACTCTCCAACTGTACCAGAGACTGACAGGGACAGAATGAACCCCACACTCTCACACTGTACCAGAGACTGACGGGCACAGAATAAACCCTACACTCTCACACTGTACTAGAGACTGACGGGTCCAGAATGAACCCCAGACTCTCACACTGTACCAGAGACTGACAGGGACAGAATGAAGTCCACACTCTCACACTGTACCAGAGACTGACAGGTACAGAATAACCCCCACACTCTCACACTGTACCAGAGACTGACAGGTACTGAATGAAGCCCACACTCTCGCACTGTACCAGAGACTGACAGGTACCGAATGAACCCCACACTCTCACACTGTACCAGAGACTGACAGGGACAGAATGAACCCCACACTCTCACACTGTACTAGAGACTGACAGGTACAGAATGAATCCCACAATCTCGCACTGTACCATAGAGTGACAGGTAGAGAATGAACCCCACACTCTCACACTGTACCAGAGACTGACAGGTCGAGAATGAACCCCACACTCTCACACTGTACCAGAGAATGACGGGCACAGAATGAACCCCAGACTCTCACACTGTACCAGAGACTGACAGGGAGAGAATGAACCCCACACTCTCACACTGTACCAGAGACTGACAGGGACAGAATGAACCCCACACTCTCACACTGTACCAGAGACTGACAGGTACAGAATAAACCCCACACTCTCACACTGTACCAGAGACTGACAGGTACAGAATAACCCCCACACTCTCACACTGTACCAGAGACTGACAGGTACAGAACGAAGCCCACACTCTCGCATTGTACCAGAGACTGACAGGTACCGAATGAACCCCACACTCTCACACTGCACCAGAGACTGACAGGTACAGAATGAACCCCACACTCTCGCACTGTACCAGAGACTGACTGGTAGAGAATGAACGCCACACTCTCACACTGTACCAGAGACTGACAGGTCAAGAATGAACCCCACACTCTCCCACTGTACCAGAGACTGACAGGTACAGAATGAACCCCACACTCTCGCACTGTACCAGAGACTGACAGGGACAGAATGAACCCCACACTCTCACACAGTACCAGAGACTGACAGGTACAGAATGAACCCCACACTCTCGCACTGTACCAGAGACTGACGGGCACAGAATGAACCCCACAATCTCACACTGTACTAGAGACTGACGGGACCAGAATGAACCCTAGACTCTCACACTGTACCAGAGACTGACAGGGACAGAATGAAGCCCACACACTCACACTGTACCAGAGACTGACAGGTACAGAATAACCCCCACACTCTCACACTGTACCAGAGACTGACAGGTACAGAATGAAGCCCGCACTCTCGCACTGTACCAGAGACTGACAGGTACCGAATGAACCCCACACTCTCACTCTGTACCAGAGACTGACAGGGACAGAATGAACCCCACACTCTCACACTGTACTAGTGACTGACAGGTACAGAATGAACCCCGCACACTCGCACTGTACCAGAGACTGACTGGTAGAGAATGAACCCCACACTCTCACACTGTACCAGAGACTGACAGGTCGAGAATGAACCCCACACTCTCACACTCTACCAGAGAATAACGGGCACAGAATGAACCCCACACTCTCACACTGTACCAGAGACTGACAGGGACAGAATGAACCCCACACTCTCACACTGTACCAGAGACTGACACGTACAGAATAAACCCCACACTCTCACACTGTACCAGAGACTGACAGGTAGAGAATGAACCCCACACTCTCGCACTGTACCAGAGACTGACAGGGACAGAATGAACCCCACACTCTCGCACTGTACCAGAGACTGACGGGCACAGAATGAACCCCACACTCTTGCACTGTACCAGAGACTGACGGGCACAGAATGAACCCCACACTCTGATGCTGTACTAGAGACTGACAGGCACAGAATGAACCCCACACTCTCACACTGTACCAGAGACTTACAGGTACAGAATAAACCCCACACTCTCACACTGTACCAGAGACTGACAGGTACAGAATGAACCCCACACTCTCACACTGTACCAGAGACTGACAGGGGCAGAATGAACCCCACACTCTCTCACTGTACCAGAGACTGACAGGTGCAGAATGAACCCCACACTCTCGCACTGTACCAGAGACTGACAGGTCGAGAATGAACCCCACACTCTCACACTCTACCAGAGAATAACGGGCACAGAATGAACCCCACACTCTCACACTGTACCAGAGACTGACAGGGACAGAATGAACCCCACACTCTCACACTGTACCAGAGACTGACACGTACAGAATAAACCCTACACTCTCACACTGTACCAGAGACTGACAGGTAGAGAATGAACCCCACACTCTCGCACTGTACCAGAGACTGACAGGGACAGAATGAACCCCACACTCTCGCACTGTACAAGAGACTGACAGGTACATAATGAACCCCACACTCTCACACTGTACCAGAGACTGACAGGGGCAGAATCATCCCCACACTCTCTCACTGTACCAGAGACTGACAGGTGCAGAATGAACCCCACACTCTCGCACTGTACCAGAGACTGACAGGTAGAGAATGAACACCACACTCTCACACTGTACCAGACTCTGACACGTAGAGAATGAACCCCACACTCTCACACTGTACCAGAGACTGACAGGACAGAATGAACCCCACACTCTCACACTGTACCAGCGACTGACAGGTAGAGAATGAACCCCACACTCTCATACTATATCAGAGACTGACAGGTACAGAATGAACCCCACACTCTCGCACTGTACCCGAGACTGACGGGGACAGAATGAACCCAACACTCTCACACTGTACCAGAGACTGACGGGCACAGAATGAACCCCACACTCTGATACTGTACTAGAGACTGACGGTCCAGAATGAACCCCAGACTCTCACACTGTACCAGGGACTGACATGGACAGAATGAACCCCACACTCTCACACTGTACCAGAGACTGACAGGTACAGAATGAAGCCCACACTCTCACACTGTACCAGAGACTGACAGGGACAGAATGAACCCCACAATCTCGCACTGTACCAGAGACTGACTGGTAGAGAATGAACCGCACACTCTCACACTGTACCAGAGACTGACAGGTCGAGAATGAACCCCACACTCTCACACTGTACCAGAGACTGACAGGTACAGAATGAACCCCACACTCTCCAACTGTACCAGAGACTGACAGGGACAGAATGAACCCCACACTCTAACACTGTACCAGAGACTGACGGGCACAGAATAAACCCTACACTCTCACACTGTACTAGAGACTGACGGGTCCAGAATGAACCCCAGACTCTCACACTGTGCCAGAGACTGACAGGGACAGAATGAAGCCCACACTCTCACACTGTACCAGAGACTGACAGGTACAGAATAACCCCCACACTCTCACACTGTACCAGAGACTGACAGGTACTGAATGAAGCCCACACTCTCGCACTGTACCAGAGACTGACAGGTACCGAATGAACCCCACACTCTCACACTGTACCAGAGACTGACAGGGACAGAATGAACCCCACACTCTCACACTGTACTAGAGACTGACAGGTACAGAATGAACCCCACACTCTCGCACTGTACCATAGACTGACAGGTAGAGAATGAACCCCACACTCTCACACTGTACCAGAGACTGACAGGTCGAGAATGAACCCCACACTCTCACACTGTACCAGAGAATGACGGGCACAGAATGAACCCCAGACTCTCACACTGTACCAGAGACTGACAGGGAGAGAATGAACCCCACACTCTCACACTGTACCAGAGACTGACAGGGACAGAATGAACCCCACACTCTCACACTGTACCAGAGACTGACAGGTACAGAATAAACCCCACACTCTCACACTGTACCAGAGACTGACAGGTACAGAATAGCCCCCACACTCTCACACTGTAACAGAGACTCGACAGGTACAGAACGAAGCCCACACTCTCGCATTGTACCAGAGACTGACAGGTACCGAATGAACCCCACACTCTCACACTGCACCAGAGACTGACAGGGACAGAATGAACCCCACACTCTCACACTGTACTAGAGGCTGACAGGTACAGAATGAACGCCACACTCTCGCACTGTACCAGAGACTGACTGGTAGAGAATGAACGCCACACTCTCACACTGTACCAGAGACTGACAGGTCAAGAATGAACCCCACACTCTCCCACTGTACCAGAGACTGACAGGTACAGAATGAACCCCACACTCTCGCACTGTACCAGAGACTGACAGGGACAGAATGAACCCCACACTCTCACACTGTACCAGAGACTGACAGGTACAGAATGAACCCCACACTCTCGCACTGTACCAGAGACTGACGGGCACAGAATGAACCCCACAATCTCACACTGTACTAGAGACTGACGGGTCCAGAATGAACCCTAGACTCTCACACTGTACCAGAGACTGACAGGGACAGAATGAAGCCCACACTCTCACACTGTACCAGAGACTGACAGGTACAGAATAACCCCCACACTCTCACACTGTACCAGAGACTGACAGGTACAGAATGAAGCCCGCACTCTCGCACTGTACCAGAGACTGACAGGTACCGAATGAACCCCACACTCTCACTCTGTACCAGAGACTGACAGGGACAGAATGAACCCCACACTCTCACACTGTACTAGTGACTGACAGCTACAGAATGAACCCCGCACACTCGCACTGTACCAGAGACTGACTGGTAGAGAATGAACCCCACACTCTCACACTGTAACAGAGACTGACAGGTCGAGAATGAACCCCACACTCTCACACTCTACCAGAGAATAACGGGCACAGAATGAACCCCACACTCTCACACTGTACCAGAGACTGACAGGGACAGAATGAACCCCACACTCTCACACTGTACCAGAGACTGACAGGGACAGAATGAACCCCACACTCTCGCACTGTACCAGAGACTGACAGGGACAGAATGAACCCCACACTCTCTCACTGTACCAGAGACTGACAGGTACAGAATGAACCCCACACTCTCGCACTGCACCAGAGACTGACTGGTAGAGAATGAACCCCACACTCTCACACTGTACCAGAGACTGACAGGTAGAGAATGAACCCCACACTCTCATACTGTACCACAGACTGACAGGTACAGAATGAACCCCACACTCTCGCACTGTACCAGAGACTGACGGGGACAGAATGAACCCCACACACTCTCACTGTACCAGAGACTGACAGGTACAGAATGAACCCCACACTCTCACACTGTACCAGAGACTGACAGGCACAGAATAAACCCCACACTCTCGCACTGTACCAGAGACTGACAGGGACAGAATGCACCCACACTATCGCACTGTACCAGAGACTGACGGGCACAGAATGAACCCCACACTCTTGCACTGTACCAGAGAGTGACAGGGACAGAATGAACCCCACACTCTCGCACTGTACCAGAGACTGACAGGGACAGAATGAACCCCACACTCTCACACTGTACCAGAGACTGACAGGTAGAGAATGAACCCCACACTCTCATACTGTACCAGAGACTGACAGGTACAGAATGAACCCCACACTCTCTCACTGTACCAGAGACTGACAGGGACAGAATGAACCCCACACTCTCACACTGTACCAGAGACTGACAGGTAGAGAATGAACCCCACACTCTCATAATGTACCACAGACTGACAGGTACAGAATGAACCCCACACTCTCGCACTGTACCAGAGACTGACGGGGACAGAATGAACCCCACACTCTCTCACTGTACCAGAGACTGACAGGTACAGAATGAACCCCACACTCTCACACCGTACCAGAGACTGACAGGCACAGAATGAACCCCACTCTCTCAGACTGTACCAGAGACTGACAGGCACAGAATAAACCCCACACTCTTGCACTGTACCAGAGACTGACAGGGACAGAATGCACCCACACTATCGCACTGTACCAGAGACTGACGGGCACAGAATGAACCCCACACTCTCACACTGCACCAGAGACTGACAGAGACGGAATGAACTCCACATTCTCGCACTGTACCAGAGACTGACGGGCACAGAATGAACCCCACACACTTGCACTGTACCAGAGACTGACAGGGACAGAATGAAAGCCCAGACTCTCTCACTGTACCAGAGACTGACAGGGACAGAATGAACCCCACACTCTCTCACTGTACCAGAGACTGACAGGTACAGAATGAACCCCACACTCTCACACTCTACCAGAGAATTACGGGCACAGAATGAACCCCACACTCTCACACTGTACTAGAGGCTGACAGGTACAGAATGAACGCCACACTCTCGCACTGTACCAGAGACTGACTGGTAGAGAATGAACGCCACACTCTCACACTGTACCAGAGACTGACAGGTCAAGAATGAACCCCACACTCTCCCACTGTACCAGAGACTGACAGGTACAGAATGAACCCCACACTCTCGCACTGTACCAGAGACTGACAGGGACAGAATGAACCCCACACTCTCACACTGTACCAGAGACTGACAGGTACAGAATGAACCCCACACTCTCGCACTGTACCAGAGACTGACGGGCACAGAATGAACCCCACAATCTCACACTGTACTAGAGACTGACGGGTCCAGAATGAACCCTAGACTCTCACACTGTACCAGAGACTGACAGGGACAGAATGAAGCCCACACTCTCACACTGTACCAGAGACTGACAGGTACAGAATAACCCCCACACTCTCACACTGTACCAGAGACTGACAGGTACAGAATGAAGCCCGCACTCTCGCACTGTACCAGAGACTGACAGGTACCGAATGAACCCCACACTCTCACTCTGTACCAGAGACTGACAGGGACAGAATGAACCCCACACTCTCACACTGTACTAGTGACTGACAGCTACAGAATGAACCCCGCACACTCGCACTGTACCAGAGACTGACTGGTAGAGAATGAACCCCACACTCTCACACTGTAACAGAGACTGACAGGTCGAGAATGAACCCCACACTCTCACACTCTACCAGAGAATAACGGGCACAGAATGAACCCCACACTCTCACACTGTACCAGAGACTGACAGGGACAGAATGAACCCCACACTCTCACACTGTACCAGAGACTGACAGGGACAGAATGAACCCCACACTCTCGCACTGTACCAGAGACTGACAGGGACAGAATGAACCCCACACTCTCTCACTGTACCAGAGACTGACAGGTACAGAATGAACCCCACACTCTCGCACTGCACCAGAGACTGACTGGTAGAGAATGAACCCCACACTCTCACACTGTACCAGAGACTGACAGGTAGAGAATGAACCCCACACTCTCATACTGTACCACAGACTGACAGGTACAGAATGAACCCCACACTCTCGCACTGTACCAGAGACTGACGGGGACAGAATGAACCCCACACACTCTCACTGTACCAGAGACTGACAGGTACAGAATGAACCCCACACTCTCACACTGTACCAGAGACTGACAGGCACAGAATAAACCCCACACTCTCGCACTGTACCAGAGACTGACAGGGACAGAATGCACCCACACTATCGCACTGTACCAGAGACTGACGGGCACAGAATGAACCCCACACTCTTGCACTGTACCAGAGAGTGACAGGGACAGAATGAACCCCACACTCTCGCACTGTACCAGAGACTGACAGGGACAGAATGAACCCCACACTCTCACACTGTACCAGAGACTGACAGGTAGAGAATGAACCCCACACTCTCATACTGTACCAGAGACTGACAGGTACAGAATGAACCCCACACTCTCTCACTGTACCAGAGACTGACAGGGACAGAATGAACCCCACACTCTCACACTGTACCAGAGACTGACAGGTAGAGAATGAACCCCACACTCTCATAATGTACCACAGACTGACAGGTACAGAATGAACCCCACACTCTCGCACTGTACCAGAGACTGACGGGGACAGAATGAACCCCACACTCTCTCACTGTACCAGAGACTGACAGGTACAGAATGAACCCCACACTCTCACACCGTACCAGAGACTGACAGGCACAGAATGAACCCCACTCTCTCAGACTGTACCAGAGACTGACAGGCACAGAATAAACCCCACACTCTTGCACTGTACGCACTGTACAGAGACTGACAGGGACAGATGCACCCACACTATCGCACTGTACCAGAGACTGACGGGCACAGAATGAACCCCACACTCTCACACTGCACCAGAGACTGACAGAGACGGAATGAACTCCACATTCTCGCACTGTACCAGAGACTGACGGGCACAGAATGAACCCCACACACTTGCACTGTACCAGAGACTGACAGGGACAGAATGAAAGCCCAGACTCTCTCACTGTACCAGAGACTGACAGGGACAGAATGAACCCCACACTCTCTCACTGTACCAGAGACTGACAGGTACAGAATGAACCCCACACTCTCACACTCTACCAGAGAATTACGGGCACAGAATGAACCCACACTCTCACACTGTACCAGAGACTGACAGGGACAGAATGAACCCCACACTCTCGCACTGTACCAGAGACTTACAGGTACAGAATAAACCCCACCCTCTCACACTGTACCAGAGACTGACAGGTAGAGAATGAATCCCACACTCTCATACTGTACCAGAGACTGACAGGTACAGAATGAACCCCACACTCTCACACTGTACCAGAGACTGACAGGTAGAGAATGAACCCCACACTCTCACACTGTACAGAGAATGACAGGTACAGAATGAACCCTACCCTCTCACACTGTACCAGAGACTGACAGAGACAGAATGAACTCCACACTCTCACACTGTACGTGAGACTGACAGGTACAGAATGAACGCCACACTCTCACACTGTACCAGAGACTGACGGGCACAGAATGAACCCCACACTCTCACACTGTACTAGAGACTGACGGGTCCAGAATGAACCCCACACTCTTGCAGTGTACCAGAGACTAAAAAGGACAGAATGAACCGAACACTCTCGCACTGTACCAGAGACTGACAGGTAGAGAATGAACCCACACTCTCACAATGTACCAGAGACTGACAGGTAGAGAATGAACCCCACACTCTCACACTGTACCAGAGACTGACAGGTAGAGAATGAACCCCCACACTCTCACACTGTACCAGAGACTGACGGGCACAGAATGAACCCCACACTCTTGCACTGTAGCAGAGAGTGACAGGGACAGAATGAACCCCACACTCTCGTACTGTACCAGAGACTGACAGGGACAGAATGAACCCCACCCTCTCTCACTGTACCAGAGGACTGACAGGTACAGAATGAACCCCACACTCTCGCACTGTACCAGAGACTGACTGGTAGAGAATGAACCCCACACTCTCACACTGTACCAGAGACTGACAGGTAGAGAATGAACCCCACACGCTCATACTGTACCAGAGACTGACAGGTACAGAATGAACCCCCACACTCTCTCACTGTACCAGAGACTGACAGGGACAGAATGAACCCCACACTCTCACACTGTACCAGAGACTGACAGTACAGAATGAACCCCACACTCTCACACGAACCAGAGACTGACAGGTACAGAATGAACCCCACACTCTCACACTGCAACCAGAGACTGACAGAGACAGAATGAACTCCACACTCTCACACTGTACCTGAGACTGACAGGTACAGAATGAACCACACACTCTCACACTGTACCAGTGACTGACGGGCACAGATTGAACCCCACACTCTCACACTGTACTAGAGACTGACGGGTCAGAATGAACCCCACACTCTTGCACTCTACCAGAGACTACAGGGACAGAATGAACCGAACACTCTCACACTGTACCAGAGACTGACAGGTAGAGAATGAACCCCACACTCTCATAATGTCACCACAGACTGACAGGTACAGAATGAAACCCACACTCTCGCACTGTACTAGAGACTGACGGGGACAGAATGAACCCCACACTCTCTCACTGTACCAGAGACTGACAGGTACAGAATGAACCCCACACTCTCACACCGTACCAGAGACTGACAGGCACAGAATGAACCCCATCTCTCAGACTGTACCAGAGACTGACAGGCACAGAATAAACCCCACACTCTCGCACTGTCCAGAGACTGACAGGGACAGAATGCATCCACACTATCGCACTGTACCAGAGACTGACGGGCACAGAATGAACCCCACACTCTCACACTGCACCAGAGACTGGACAGAGACAGAATGAACTCCACATTCTCGCACTGTACAGAGACTGACGGGCACAGAATGAACCCACACACTTGCACTGTACCAGAGACTGACAGGACAGAATGAACCCACACTCTCTCACTGTACCAGAGACTGACAGGGACAGAATGAACCCCACACTCTCTCACTGTACCAGAGGACTGACAGGTACAGAATGAACCCCACACTCTCACACTCTACCAGAGAATTACGGGCACAGAATGAACCCCACACTCTCGCACTGTACCAGAGACTTACAGGTACAGAATAAGCCCACACTCTCACACTGTACCAGAGACTGACAGTACAGAATGAACCCCACACTCTCACACTGTACCAGAGACTGACAGGTAGAGAATGAACCCCACACTCTCACACTGTACCAGAGAATGACAGGTACAGAATGAACCCCACACTCTCATAATGTACCACAGACTGACAGGTACAGAATGAAACCCACATCTCGCACTGTACTAGAGACTGACGGGGACAGAATGAACCCACACTCTCACACTGTACCAGAGACTGACAGAGACAGATGAACTCCACACTCTCACACTGTACGTGAGACTGACAGGTAGAGAATGAACCCACAGACTCTCACACTGTACCAGAGACTGACGGGCACAGAATGAACCCCACACTCTCCACACTGTACTGGAGACTGACGGGTCCAGAATGAACCCCACACTCTTGCACTGTACCAGAGACTAACAAGGACAGAATGAACCGAACACTCTCGCACTGTACCAGAGACTGACAGGTAGAGAATGAACCCCGCACTCTCACACTGTACCAGAGACTGACAGGTAGAGAATGAACCCCACACTCTCACACTGTACCAGAGACTGACAGGTAGAGAATGAACGCCACACTCTCACACTGTACTAGAGACTGACAGGCACAGAATGAACCCCACACTCTCACACTGTACCAGAGACTTACAGGTACAGAATAAACCCCACACTCTCACACTGTACCAGAGACTGACAGGTACAGACTGAACCCCACACTCTCGCACTGTACCAGAGACTGACAGGGACAGAATGAACCCCACACTCTCTCACTGTTACCAGAGTCTGACAGGTGCAGAATGAACCCCACACTCTCGCACTGTACCAGAGGACTGACTTGTAGAGAATGAACCCCACACTCTCACACTGTACCAGAGACTGACAGGTAGAGAATGAACCCCACACTCTCATACTGTACAAGAGACTGACAGGTACAGCATGTACCCGACACTCTCGCACTGTACTAGAGACTGACAGGTACAGAATGAACCCCACACTCTCGCACTGTACCAGAGGACTGACTGGTAGAGAATGAACCCCACACTCTCACACTGTACCGGAGATTGACAGGTCCGAGAATGAACCCCACACTCTCACACTGTACCAGAGAATGAATGGCACAGAATGAACCCCAGACTCTCACACTGTACCAGAGACTGACAGGGAGAGAATGAACCCCACACTCTCACACTGTACCAGAGACTGTCAGGGACAGAATGAACCCCACACTCTCACACTGTACCAGAGACTGACAGGTACAGAATAAACCCCACACTCTCACACTGTAACAGAGACTGACAGGTAGAGAATGAACCCCACACTCTCGCACTGTACCAGAAACTGACAGGGACAGAATGAACCCCACACTCTCGCACTGTACCAGAGACTGACGGGGCACAGAATGAACCCCACACTCTTGCACTCTACCAGAGACTGATAGTGACAGAATGACCCCACACTCTCGCACTGTACCAGAGACTGACAGGGACAGACTGAACCCCACACTCTCTCACTGTACCAGAGACTGACAGGTTCAGAATGAACCCCACACTCTCGCACTGCACCTGAGACTGACTGGTAGAGAATGAACCCCCACACACTCACTCTGTACCAGAGACTGACAGGTAGAGAATGAACCCCACACTCTCATACTGTACCACAGACTGACAGGTACAGAATGAACCCCACACTCTCGCACTGTACCAGAGACTGACGGGGACAGAATGAGCCCCACACTCTCTCACTGTACCAGAGACTGACAGGTACAGAATGAACTCCACACTCTCAGACTGTACCAGAGACTGACAGGCACAGAATAAACCCCACACTCTCGCACTGTACCAGAGACTGACAGGGACAGAATGCACCCACACTATCGCACTGTACCAGAGACTGACGGGCACAGAATGAACCCCACACTCTCACACTGCACCAGAGACTGACAGAAACAGAATGAACTCCACATTCTCGCACTGTACCAGAGACTGACGGGCACAGAATGAACCCCACACACTTGCACTGTACCAGAGACTGACAGGGACAGAATGAACCCCAGACTCTCTCACTGTACCAGAGACTGACAGGGAGAGAATGAACCCCACACTCTCTCACTGTACCAGAGACTGACAGGTACAGAATGAACCCCACACTCTCACACTCTACCAGAGCATTACGGGCACAGAATGAACCCCACACTCTCACACTGTACCAGAGAGTGACAGGGACAGAATGAACCCCACACTCTCGCACTGTACCAGAGACTTACAGGTACAGAATAAACCCCACCCTCTCACACTGTACCAGAGACTGACAGGTAGAGAATGAATCCCACACTCTCATACTGTACCAGAGACTGACAGGTACAGAATGAACCCCACACTCTCACACTGTACCAGAGACTGACAGGTAGAGAATGAACCCCACACTCTCACACTGTACCAGAGAATGACAGGTACAGAATGAACCCTACCCTCTCACACTGTACCAGAGACTGACAGAGACAGAATGAACTCCACACTCTCACACTGTACGTGAGACTGACAGGTACAGAATGAACGCCACACTCTCACACTGTACCAGAGACTGACGGGCACAGAATGAACCCCACACTCTCACACTGTACAAGAGACTGACGGGTCCAGAATGAACCCCACACTCTTGCAGTGTACCAGATACTAAAAAGGACAGAATGAACCGAACACTCTCGCACTGTACCAGAGGACTGACAGGTAGAGAATGAACCCCACACTCTCACAATGTACCAGAGACTGACAGGTAGAGAATGAACCCCACACTCTCACACTGTACCAGAGACTGACAGGTAGAGAATGAACCCCACACTCTCACACTGTACCAGAGACTGACGGGCACAGAATGAACCCCACACTCTTGCACTGTAGCAGAGAGTGACAGGGGACAGAATGAACCCCACACTCTCGCACTGTACCAGAGACTGACAGGGACAGAATGAACCACACCCTCTCTCACAGTACCAGAGACTGACAGGTACAGAATGAACCCCACACTCTCGCACTGTACCAGAGACTGACTGGTAGAGAATGAACCCCACACTCTCACACTGTACCAGAGACTGACAGGTAGAGAATGAACCCCACACTCTCATACTGTACCAGAGACTGACAGGTACAGAATGAACCCACACTCTCTCACTGTACCAGAGACTGACAGGGACAGAATGAACCCCACACTCTCACACTGTACCAGAGACTGACAGTTACAGAATGAACCCACACTCTCACACTGAACCAGAGACTTACAGGTACAGAATGAACCCCACAGTCTCACACTGCACCAGAGACTGACAGAGACAGATGAACTCCACACTCTCACACTGTACCTGAGACTGACAGGTACAGAATGAACCACACACTCTCACACTGTACCAGTGACTGACGGCACAGAATGAACCCACACTCTCACACTGTACTAGAGACTGACGGTCCAGAATGAACCTCACACTCTTGCACTCTACAGAGACTAACAGGGACAGAATGAACCGAACACTCTCACACTGTACCAGAGACTGACAGGTAGAGAATGAACCCACACTCTCATAATGTACCACAGACTGACAGGTACAGAATGAAACCCACACTCTCGCACTGTACCAGAGGACTGACGGGACAGAATGACCCCACACTCTCTCACTGTACCAGAGACTGACAGGTACAGAATGAACCCCACACTCTCACACCGTACCAGAGACTGACAGGCACAGAATGAACCCCACTCTCTCAGACTGTACCAGAGACTGACAGCGGCACAGAATAAACCCCACACTCTCGCACTGTACCTGAGACTGACAGGACAGAATGCATCCACACTATCGCACTGTACAGAGACTGACGGGCACAGAATGATCCCCACACTCTCACACTGCACAGAGACTGCAGAGACAGAATGAACTCCACATTCTCGCACTGTACCAGAGACTGACGGGCACAGAATGAACCCCACACACTTGCACTGTACCAGAGACTGACAGGGACAGAATGAACCCCACACTGTCTCACTGTACGAGAGACTGACAGGGACAGAATGAACCCCACACTCTCTCACTGTACCAGAGACTGACAGGTACAGAATGAACCCCACACTCTCACACTCTACCAGAGAATTACGGGCACAGAATGAACCCCACACTCTCGCACTGTACCAGAGACTTACAGGTACAGAATAAGCCCACACTCTCACACTGTACCAGAGACTGACAGGTACAGAATGAACCCCACACTCTCACACTGTACCAGAGACTGACAGGTAGAGAATGAACCCCACACTCTCACACTGTACCAGAGAATGACAGGTACAGAATGAACCCTACCCTCTCACACTGTACCAGAGGCTGACAGAGACAGAATGAACTCCACACTCTCACACTGTACGTGAGACTGACAGGTAGAGAATGAACCCCACACTCTCACACTGTACCAGAGACTGACGGGCACAGAATGAACCCCACACTCTCACACTGTACTGGAGACTGACGGGTCCAGAATGAACCCCACACTCTTGCACTGTACCAGAGACTAACAAGGACAGAATGAACCGAACACTCTCGCACTGTACAGAGACTGACAGGTAGAGAATGAACCCCGCACTCTCACACTGTACCAGAGACTGACAGGTAGAGAATGAACCCCACACTCTCACACTGTACCAGAGACTGACAGGTAGAGAATGAACCTCACACTCTCACACTGTACTAGAGACTGACAGGCACAGAATGAACCCCACACTCTCACACTGTACCAGAGACTTACAGGTACAGAATAAACCCCACACTCTCACACTGTACCAGAGACTGACAGGTACAGAATGAACCCCACACTCTCGCACTGTACCAGAGACTGACAGGGACAGAATGAACCCCACACTCTCTCACTGTACCAGAGTCTGACAGGTGCAGAATGAACCCCACACTCTCGCACTGTACCAGAGACTGACTTGTAGAGAATGAACCCCACACTCTCACACTGTACCAGAGACCGACAGGTAGAGAATGAACCCCACACTCTCATACTGTACCAGAGGACTGACAGGTACAGCATGAACCCGACACTCTCGCACTGTACTAGAGACTGACAGGTACAGAATGAACCCCACACTCTCGCACTGTACCAGAGACTGACTGGTAGAGAATGAACCCACACTCTCACACTGTACCGGAGATTGACAGGTCGAGAATGAACCCCACACTCTCACACTGTACCAGAGAATGAATGGCACAGAATGAACCCCAGACTCTCACACTGTACCAGAGACTGACAGGGAGAGAATGAACCCCACACTCTCACACTGTACCAGAGACTGTCAGGGACAGAATGAACCCCACACTCTCACACTGTACCAGAGACTGACAGGTACAGAATAAATCCCACACTCTCACACTGTACCAGAGACTGACAGGTAGAGAATGAACCCCACACTCTCGCACTGTACCAGAGACTGACAGGGACAGAATGAACCCACACTCTCGCACTGTACCAGAGACTGACGGGCACAGAATGAACCCCACACTCTTGCACTCTACCAGAGACTGATAGTGACAGAATGAACCCCACACTCTCGCACTGTACCAGAGACTGACAGGGACAGAATGAACCCCACACTCTCTCACTGTACCAGAGACTGACAGGTACAGAATGAACCCCACACTCTCGCACTGCACCTGAGACTGACTGGTAGAGAATGAACCCCACACACTCACACTGTACCAGAGACTGACAGGTAGAGAATGAACCCCACACTCTCATACTGTACCACAGACTGACAGGTACAGAATGAACCCCACACTCTCGCACTGTACCAGAGACTGACAGGGACAGAATGCACCCACACTATCGCACTGTACAGAGACTGACGGGCACAGAATGAACCCCACACTCTCACACTGCACCAGAGACTGACAGAGACAGATTGAACTCCACATTCTCGCACTGTACCAGAGACTGACGGGCACAGAATGAACCCCACACACTTGCACTGTACCAGAGACTGACAGGGGACAGAATGAACCCCAGACTCTCTCACTGTACCAGAGACTGACAGGGACAGAATGAACCCCACCACTCTCTCGCTGTACCAGAGACTGACAGGTACAGAATGAACCCCACACTCTCACACTCTACCAGAGAATTACGGGCACAGAATGGAACCCCACACTCTCACAATGTACCAGAGACTGACAGGGACAGAATGAACCCCACACTCTCGCACTGTACCAGAGACTTACAGGTACAGAATAAACCCCACCCTCTCACACTGTACCAGAGACTGACAGGTAGAGAATGAATCCCACACTCTCATACTGTACCAGAGACTGACAGGTACAGAATGAACCCCACACTCTCACACTGTACCAGAGACTGACAGGTAGAGACTGAACCCCACACTCTCACACTGTACCAGAGAATGACAGGTACAGAATGAACCCTACCCTCTCACACTGTACCAGAGACTGACAGAGACAGAATGAACTCCCACACTCTACACTGTACGTGAGACTGACAGGTACAGAATGAACGCCACACTCTCACACTGTACCAGAGACTGACGGGCACAGAATGAACCCCACACTCTCACACTGTACTAGAGACTGACGGGTCCAGAATGAACCCCACACTCTTGCAGTGTACCAGAGACTAAAAAGGACAGAATGAACCGAACACTCTCGCACTGTACCAGAGACTGACAGGTAGAGAATGTAACCCCACACTCTCACAATGTACCAGAGACTGACAGGTAGAGAATGACCCCACACTCTCACACTGTACCAGAGACTGACAGGTAGAGAATGAACCCCACACTCTCACACTGTACCCAGAGACTGACGGGCACAGAATGAACCCCACACTCTTGCACTGTAGCAGAGAGTGACAGGGACAGAATGAACCCACACTCTCGCACTGTACCAGAGACTGACAGGGACAGAATGAACCCCCCCTCTCTCACTGTACCAGAGATGACAGGTACAGAATGAACCCCACACTCTCGCACTGTACCAGAGACTGACAGGTAGAGAATGAACCCCACACTCTCATACTGTACCAGAGACTGACAGGTACAGAATGAACCCCACACTCTCTCACTGTACCAGAGACTGACAGGGACAGAATGAACACCACACTCTCACACTGAACCAGAGATTGACAGGTACAGAATGAACCCCACAGTCTCACACTGCACCAGAGACTAACAGAGACAGAATGAACTCCACACTCTCACACTGTACCGTGAGACTGGACAGGTACAGAATGAACCACACACTCTCACACTGTACAGAGACTGACGGGCACAGAATGAACCCCACCCTCTTGCACTGTAGCAGAGAGTGACAGGGACAGAATGAACCCCACACTCTCGCACTGTACCAGAGACTGACAGGGACAGAATGAACCCCACCCTCTCTCACTGTACCAGAGACTGACAGGTACAGAATGAACCCCACACTCTCGCACTGTACCAGAGACTGACAGGTAGAGAATGAACCCCACACTCTCATACTGTACCAGAGACTGACAGGTACAGAATGAACCCCACACTCTCTCACTGTACCAGAGACTGACAGGGACAGAATGAACACCACACTCTCACACTGAACCAGAGATTGACAGGTACAGAATGAACCCCACAGTCTCACACTGCACCAGAGACTAACAGAGACAGAATGAACTCCACACTCTCACACTGTACCTGAGACTGACAGGTACAGAATGAACCACACACTCTCACACTGTACCAGAGACTGACGGGCACAGAATGAACCCCACACTCTCACACTGTACTAGAGACTGACGGGTCCAGAATGAACCCCACACTCTTGCAGTGTACCAGAGACTAAAAAGGACAGAATGAACCGAACACTCTCGCACTGTACCAGAGACTGACAGGTAGAGAATGAACCCCACACTCTCACAATGTACCAGAGACTGACAGGTAGAGAATGAACCCCACACTCTCACACTGTACCAGAGACTGACAGGTAGAGAATGAACCCCACACTCTCACACTGTACCAGAGACTGACGGGCACAGAATGAACCCCACACTCTTGCACTGTAGCAGAGAGTGACAGGGACAGAATGAACCCCACACTCTCGCACTGTACCAGAGACTGACAGGGACAGAATGAACCCCACCCTCTCTCACTGTACCAGAGACTGACAGGTACAGAATGAACCCCACACTCTCGCACTGTACCAGAGACTGACAGGTAGAGAATGAACCCCACACTCTCATACTGTACCAGAGACTGACAGGTACAGAATGAACCCCACACTCTCTCACTGTACCAGAGACTGACAGGGACAGAATGAACACCACACTCTCACACTGAACCAGAGATTGACAGGTACAGAATGAACCCCACAGTCTCACACTGCACCAGAGACTAACAGAGACAGAATGAACTCCACACTCTCACACTGTACCTGAGACTGACAGGTACAGAATGAACCACACACTCTCACACTGTACCAGAGACTGACGGGCACAGAATGAACCCCACACTCTTGCACTGTAGCAGAGAGTGACAGGGACAGAATGAACCCCACACTCTCGCACTGTACCAGAGACTGACAGGGACAGAATGAACCCCACCCTCTCTCACTGTACCAGAGACTGACAGGTACAGAATGAACCCCACACTCTCGCACTGTACCAGAGACTGACAGGTAGAGAATGAACCCCACACTCTCATACTGTACCAGAGACTGACAGGTACAGAATGAACCCCACACTCTCTCACTGTACCAGAGACTGACAGGGACAGAATGAACACCACACTCTCACACTGAACCAGAGATTGACAGGTACAGAATGAACCCCACAGTCTCACACTGCACCAGAGACTAACAGAGACAGAATGAACTCCACACTCTCACACTGTACCTGAGACTGACAGGTACAGAATGAACCACACACTCTCACACTGTACCAGTGACTGACGGGCACAGAATGAACCCCACACTCTCACACTGTACTAGAGACTGACGGGTCCAGAATGAACCCCACACTCTTGCACTCTACCAGAGACTAACAGGGACAGAATGAACCGAACACTCTCACACTGTACCAGAGACTGACAGGTAGAAAATGAACCCCACACTCTCATAATGTACCACAGACTGACAGGTACAGAATGAAACCCACACTCTCGCACTGTACCAGAGACTGACGGGGACAGAATGAACCCCACACTCTCTCACTGTACCAGAGACTGACAGGTACAGAATGAACCCCACACTCTCACACCGTACCAGAGACTGACAGGCACAGAATGAACCCCACTCTCTCAGACTGTACCAGAGACTGACAGGCACAGAATAAACCCCACACTCTCGCACTGTACCAGAGACTGACAGGGACAGAATGCATCCACACTATCGCACTGTACCAGAGACTGACGGGCACAGAATGAACCCCACACTCTCACACTGCACCAGAGACTGACAGAGACAGAATGAACTCCACATTCTCGCACTGTACCAGAGACTGACGGGCACAGAATGAACCCCACACACTTGCACTGTACCAGAGACTGACAGGGACAGAATGAACCCCACACTCTCTCACTGTACCAGAGACTGACAGGGACAGAATGAACCCCACACTCTCTCACTGTACCAGAGACTGACAGGTACAGAATGAACCCCACACTCTCACACTGTACCAGAGACTGACAGGTAGAGAATGAACCCCACACTCTCACACTGTACTAGAGACTGACAGGCACAGATTGAACCCCACACTCTCACACTGTACCAGAGACTTACAGGTACAGAATAAACCCCACACTCTCACACTGTACCAGAGACTGACAGGTACAGAATGAACCCCACACTCTCGCACTGTACCAGAGACTGACAGGGACAGAATGAACCCCACACTCTCTCACTGTACCAGAGTCTGACGGGTCCAGAATGAACCCCACACTCTTGCACTCTACCAGAGACTAACAGGGACAGAATGAACCGAACACTCTCACACTGTACCAGAGACTGACAGGTAGAAAATGAACCCCACACTCTCATAATGTACCACAGACTGACAGGTACAGAATGAAACCCACACTCTCGCACTGTACCAGAGACTGACGGGGACAGAATGAACCCCACACTCTCTCACTGTACCAGAGACTGACAGGTACAGAATGAACCCCACACTCTCACACCGTACCAGAGACTGACAGGCACAGAATGAACCCCACTCTCTCAGACTGTACCAGAGACTGACAGGCACAGAATAAACCCCACACTCTCGCACTGTACCAGAGACTGACAGTGACAGAATGCATCCACACTATCGCACTGTACCAGAGACTGACGGGCACAGAATGAACCCCACACTCTCACACTGCACCAGAGACTGACAGAGACAGAATGAACTCCACATTCTCGCACTGTACCAGAGACTGACGGGCACAGAATGAACCCCACACACTTGCACTGTACCAGAGACTGACAGGGACAGAATGAACCCCACACTCTCTCACTGTACCAGAGACTGACAGGGACAGAATGAACCCCACACTCTCTCACTGTACCAGAGACTGACAGGTACAGAATGAACCCCACACTCTCACACTGTACCAGAGACTGACAGGTAGAGAATGAACCCCACACTCTCACACTGTACTAGAGACTGACAGGCACAGATTGAACCCCACACTCTCACACTGTACCAGAGACTTACAGGTACAGAATAAACCCCACACTCTCACACTGTACCAGAGACTGACAGGTACAGAATGAACCCCACACTCTCGCACTGTACCAGACACTGACAGGGACAGAATGAACCCCACACTCTCTCACTGTACCAGAGTCTGACAGGTGCAGAATGAACCCCACACTCTCGCACTGTACCAGAGACTGACTTGTAGAGAATGAACCCCACACTCTCACACTGTACCAGAGACTGACAGGAAGAGAATGAACCCCACACTCTCATACTGTACCAGAGACTGACAGGTACAGCATGAACCCGACACTCTCGCACTGTACTAGAGCCTGACAGGTACAGACTGAACCCCACACTCTCGCACTGTACCAGAGACTGACTGGTAGAGAATGAACCCCACACTCTCACACTGTACCGGAGATTGACAGGTCGAGAATGAACCCCCCACTCTCACACTATACCAGAGAATGAATGGCACAGAATGAACCCCAGACTCTCACACTGTACCAGAGACTGACAGGGAGAGAATGAACCCCACACTCTCACACTGTACCAGAGACTGTCAGGGACAGAATGAACCCCACACTCTCACACTGTACCAGAGACTGACAGGTACAGAATAAACCCCACACTCTCACACTGTACCAGAGACTGACAGGTAGAGAATGAACCCCACACTCTCGCACTGTACCAGAGACTGACAGGGACAGAATGAACCCCACACTCTCGCACTGTACCAGAGACTGACGGGCACAGAATGAACCCCACACTCTTGCACTCTACCAGAGACTGATAGTGACAGAATGAACCCCACACTCTCGCACTGTACCAGAGACTGACAGGGACAGAATGAACCCCACACTCTCGCACTGCACCTGAGACTGACTGGTAGAGAATGAACCCCACACACTCACACTGTACCAGAGACTGACAGGTAGAGAATGAACCCCACACTCTCATACTGTACCACAGACTGACAGGTACAGAATGAACCCCACACTCTCGCACTGTACCAGAGACTGACAGGTACAGAATGAACTCCACACTCTCACACTGTACCAGAGACTGACAGGCACAGAATGAACCCCACACTCCCGCACTGTACCAGAGACTGACGGGCACAGAATAAACCCCACACTCTTGCACTGTACCAGAGACTGACAGGGACAGAATGAACTCCACACTCTCGCACTGTACCAGAGACTGACTGGGACAGAATGAACCCCACACTCTCTCACTGTACCAGAGACTGACAGGTACAGAATGGACCCCACACTCTCGCACTGCACCAGAGACTGACTGGTAGAGAATGAACCCCACACTCTCGCACTGTACCAGAGACTGACAGGGACAGAATGAACCCCACACTCTCGCACTGTACCAGAGACTGACGGGCACAGAATGAACCCCACACTCTTGCACTCTACCAGAGACTGATAGTGACAGAATGAACCCCACACTCTCTCACTGTACCAGAGACTGACAGGGACAGAATGAACCCCACACTCTCTCACTCTACCAGAGACTGACAGGTACAGAATGAACCCCACACTCTCGCACTGCACCTGAGACTGACTGGTAGAGAATGAACCCCACACACTCACACTGTACCAGAGACTGACAGGTAGAGAATGAACCCCACACTCTCATACTGTACCACAGACTGACAGGTACAGAATGAACCCCACACTCTCGCACTGTACCAGAGACTGACAGGTACAGAATGAACTCCACACTCTCACACTGTACCAGAGACTGACAGGCACAGAATGAACCCCACACTCTCGCACTGTACCAGAGACTGACGGGCACAGAATGAACCCCACACTCTTGCACTGTACCAGAGACTGACAGGGACAGAATGAACCCCACACTCTCTCACTGTACCAGAGACTGACAGGTACAGAATGGACCCCACACTCTCGCACTGCACCAGAGACTGACTGGTAGAGAATGAACCCCACACTCTCATACTGTACCACAGACTGACAGGTACAGAATGAACCCCACACTCTCGCACTGTACCAGAGACTGACAGGTACAGAATGAACTCCACACTCTCACACTGTACCAGAGAATGAATGGCACAGAATGAACCCCACACTCTCGCACTGTACCAGAGACTGACGGGCACAGAGTGAACCCCACACTCTCGCACTGTACCAGAGACTGACTGGGACAGAATGAACCCCACACTCTCTCACTGTACCAGAGACTGACAGGTACAGAATGGACCCCACACTCTCGCACTGCACCAGAGACTGACTGGTAGAGAATGAACCCCACACTCTCACACTGTACCAGAGACTAACAGGTAGAGATTGAACCCCACACTCTAATACTGTACCACAGACTGACAGGCACAGAATGAACCCCACACTCGCGCACTGTACCAGAGACTGACGGGGACAGAATAAACACGACACTCTCTCACTGTACCAGAGACTGACAGGTACAGAATGAACCCCACACTCTCACACCGTACCAGAGACTGACAGGCACAGAATGAATCCCACACTCTCACACTGTACCAGAGACTGACAGGTACAGAATGAACCCCACACTCTCACACTGTACTAGAGACTGCCAGGTACAGAATGATCCCCACACTCTCGCACTGTACCAGAGACTGACTGGTAGAGAATGAACCCCACACTCTCACACTGTACCAGAGACTGACAGGTCGAGAATGAACCCCACACTCTCACACTGTACCAGAGAATGACGGGCACAGAATGAACCCCAGACTCTCACACTGTACCAGAGACTGACAGGGAGAGAATGAACCCCACAATCTCACACTGTACCAGAGACTGACAGGGACAGAATGAACCCCACACTCTCACACTGTACCAGAGACTGACAGGTACAGAATAAACCCCACACTCTCACACTGTACCAGAGACTGACAGGTAGAGAATGAACCCCACACTCTCGCACTGTACCAGAGACTGACAGGGACAGAATGATCCCCACACTCTCGCACTGTACCACAGACTGACGGGCACAGAATGAACCCCACACTCTTCCACTGTACCAGAGACTGATAGGGACAGAATGAACCCCACACTCTCGCACTGTACCAGAGACTGACAGGGACAGAATGAACCCCACACTCTCTCACTGTACCAGAGACTGACAGGTACAGAATGAACCCCACACTCTCGCACTGCACCAGAGACTGACTGGTAGAGAATGAACCCCACACTCTCACACTGTACCAGAGACAGACAGGTAGAGAATGAACCCCACACTCTCATACTGTACCACAGACTGACAGGTACAGAATGAACCCCACACTCTCGCACTGTACCAGAGACTGACAGGGACAGAATGAACCCCACACTCTCACACTGTACCAGAGACTGACAGGTACAGAATGAACCCCACAGTCTCGCACTGTACCAGAGACTGACGGGTACAGCATGAACCCGACACTCTCGCAGTGCACTAGAGACTGACAGGTACAGAATGAACCCCACACTCTCGCACTGTACCAGAGACTGACTGGTAGAGAATGAACCCCACACTCTCACACTGTACCGGAGATTGACAGGTCGAGAATGAACCCCACACTCTCACACTGTACCAGAGAATGAATGGCACAGAATGAACCCCAGACTCTCACACTGTACCAGAGACTGACAGGGAGAGAATGAACCCCACACTCTCACACTGTACCAGAGACTGTCAGGGACAGAATGAACCCCACACTCTCACACTGTACCAGAGACTGACAGGTACAGAATAAACCCCACACTCTCACACTGTACCAGAGACTGACAGGTAGAGAATGAACCCCACACTCTCGCACTGTACCAGAGACTGACAGGGACAGAATGAACCCCACACTCTCGCACTGTACCAGAGACTGACGGGCACAGAATGAACCCCACACTCTTGCACTCTACCAGAGACTGATAGTGACAGAATGAACCCCACACTCTCGCACTGTACCAGAGACTGACAGGGACAGAATGAACCCCACACTCTCTCACTGTACCAGAGACTGACAGGTACGGAATGAAACCCACACTCTCGCACTGCACCTGAGACTGACTGGTAGAGAATGAACCCCACACACTCACACTGTACCAGAGACTGACAGGTAGAGAATGAACCCCACACTCTCATACTGTACCACAGACTGAGAGGTACAGAATGAACCCCACACTCTCGCACTGTACCAGAGACTGACAGGTACAGAATGAACTCCACACTCTCACACTGTACCAGAGACTGACAGGCACAGAATGAACCCCACACTCTCGCACTGTACCAGAGACTGACGGGCACAGAATGAACCCCACACTCTTGCACTGTACCAGAGACTGACAGGGACAGAATGAACCCCACACTCTCGCACTGTACCAGAGACTGACTGGGACAGAATGAACCCCACACTCTCTCACTGTACCAGAGACTGACAGGTACAGAATGGACCCCACACTCTCGCACTGCACCAGAGACTGACTGGTAGAGAATGAACCCCACACTCTCATACTGTACCACAGACTGACAGGTACAGAATGAACCCCACACTCTCGCACTGTACCAGAGACTGATAGGTACAGAATGAACTCCACACTCTCACACTGTACCAGAGACTGACAGGCACAGAATGAACCCCACACTCTCGCACTGTACCAGAGACTGACGGGCACAGAATGAACCCCACACTCTTGCACTGTACCAGAGACTGACAGGGACAGAATGAACCCCACACTCTCGCACTGTACCAGAGACTGACTGGGACAGAATGAACCCCACACTCTCTCACTGTACCAGAGACTGACAGGTACAGAATGGACCCCACACTCTCGCACTGCACCAGAGACTGACTGGTAGAGAATGAACCCCACACTCTCACACTGTACCAGAGACTGACAGGTAGAGATTGAACCCCACACTCTAATACTGTACCACAGACTGACAGGTACAGAATGAACCCCACAATCTCGCACTGTACCAGAGACTGACGGGGACAGAATGAACCCGACACTCTCTCACTGTACCAGAGACTGACAGGTACAGAATGAACCCCACACTCTCACACCGTACCAGAGACTGACAGGCACAGAATGAACCCCACACTCTCACACTGTACCAGAGACTGACAGGTACAGAATGAACCCCACACTCTCGCACTGTACCAGAGACTGACAGGCACAGAATGAACCCCACACTCTCACACTGTACTAGAGACTGCCAGGTACAGAATGAACCCCACACTCTCGCACTGTACCAGAGACTGACTGGTAGAGAATGAACCCCACACTCTCACACTGTACCAGAGACTGACAGGTCGAGAATGAACCCCACACTCTCACACTGTACCAGACAATGACGGGCACAGAATGAACCCCAGACTCTCACACTGTACCAGAGACTGACAGGGAGAGAATGAACCCCACACTCTCACACTGTACCAGAGACTGACAGGGACAGAATGAACCCCACACTCTCACACTGTACCAGAGACTGACAGGTACAGAATAAACCCCACACTCTCACACTGTACCAGAGACTGACAGGTAGAGAATGAACCCCACACTCTCGCACTGTACCAGAGACTGACAGGGACAGAATGATCCCCACACTCTCGCACTGTACCAGAGACTGACGGGCACAGAATGAACCCCACACTCTTCCACTGTACCAGAGACTGATAGGGACAGAATGAACCCCACACTCTCGCACTGAACCAGAGACTGACAGGGACAGAATGAACCCCACACTCTCTCACTGTACCAGAGACTGACAGGTACAGAATGAACCCCACACTCTCGCACTGCACCAGAGACTGACTGGTAGAGAATGAACCCCACACTCTCACACTGTACCAGAGACAGACAGGTAGAGAATGAACCCCACACTCTCATACTGTACCACAGACTGACAGGTACAGAATGAACCCCACACTCTCGCACTGTACCAGAGACTGACAGGGACAGAATGAACCCCACACTCTCACACTGTACCAGAGACTGACAGGTACAGAATGAACCCCACAGTCTCGCACTGTACCAGAGACTGACGGGGACAGAATGAACCCCACACTCTCTCTCTGTACCAGAGACTGACAGGTACAGAATGAACCCCACACTCTCACACTGTACCAGAGACTGACAGGCACAGAATGAACCTTACACTCTCGCACTGTACCAGAGACTGACGGGCACAGAATGAACCCCACACTCTTGCACTGTACCAGAGACTGACAGGGACAGAATGAACCCCACACTCTCGCACTGTACCAGAGACTGACTGGGACAGAATGAACCCCACACTCTCTCACTGTACCAGAGACTGACAGGTACAGAATGAACCCCACACTCTCGCACTGCACCAGAGACTGACTGGTAGAGAATGAACCCCACACTCTCACACTGTACCAGAGACTGACAGGTAGAGAATGAACCCCACACTCTAATACTGTACCACAGACTGACAGGTACAGAATGAACCCCACACTGTTGCACTGTACCAGAGACTGACGGGGACAGAATGAACCCCACACTCTCACACCGTACCAGAGACTGACAGGCACAGAATGAATCCCACACTCTCACACTGTACCAGAGAATGACGGGCACAGAATGAACCCCAGACTCTCACACTGTACCAGAGACTGACAGGGAGAGAATGAACCCCACACTCTCACATTGTACCAGAGACTGACAGGGACAGAATGAACCCCACACTCTCACATTGTACCAGAGACTGACAGGTACAGAATAAACCCCACACTCTCACACTGTACCAGAGACTGACAGGTAGAGAATGAACCCCACACTCTCGCACTGTACCAGAGACTGACAGGGACAGAATGAACTCCACACTCTCGCACTGTACCAGAGACTGACGGGCACAGAATGAACCCCACACTCTTGCACTGTACCAGAGACTGACAGGGACAGAATGAACCCCACACTCTCGCACTGTACCAGAGACTGACAGGGACAGAATGAACCTCACACTCTCTCACTGTACCAGAGACTGACAGGTACAGAATGAACCCCACACTCTCGCACTGCACCAGAGACTGACTGGTAGAGAATGAACCCCACACTCTCACACTGTACCAGAGACTGACAGGTAGAGAATGAACCTCACACTCTCATACTGTACCACAGACTGACAGGTACAGAATGAACCCCACACTCTTGCACTGTACCAGAGACTGACGGGGACAGAATGAACCCCACACTCTCTCACTGTACCAGAGACTGACAGGTACAGAATGAACCCCACACTCTCACACTGTACCAGAGACTGACAGGCACAGAATAAACCCCACACTCTCGCACTGTACCAGAGACTGACAGGGACAGACTGCACCCACACTATCGCACTGTACCAGAGACTGACAGGTACAGAATGAACCTCACACTCTCGCACTGTACCAGAGACTGACTGGTAGAGAATGAACCACACACTCTCACACTGTACCAGAGACTGACAGGTAGAGAATGAACCCCACACTCTCATACTGTACCAGAGACTGACAGGTACAGAATGAACCCCACACTCTCTCACTGTACCAGAGACTGACAGGGACAGAATGAACCCCACACTCTCACACTGTACCAGAGACTGACAGTTACAGAATGAACCCCACACTCTCACACTGAACCAGAGACTGACAGGTACAGAATGAACCCCACACTCTCACACTGCACCAGAGACTGACAGAGACAGAATGAACTCCACACTCTTACTCTGTACCTGAGACTGACAGGTACAGAATGAACCACACACTCTCACACTGTACCAGAGACTGACGGGCACAGAATGAACCCCACACTCTCACACTGTACTAGAGACTGACGGTTACAGAATGAACCCCACACTCTCACACTGCACCAGAGACTGACAGAGACAGAATGAACTCCACACTCTCACACTGTACCTGAGACTGACAGGTACAGAATGAACCACACACTAGCACACTGTACCAGAGACTGACGGGCACAGGATGAACCCCACACTCTCACACTGTACCAGAGACTGACAGGGACAGAATGAACCCCACACTCTCGCACTGTACCAGAGACTGACGGGCACAGAATGAACCCCAGACACTTGCACTGTACCAGAGACTGACAGGGACAGAATGAACCCCACACTCTCTCACTGTACCAGAGACTGACAGGGACAGAATGAACCCCACACTCTCTCACTGTACCAGAGACTGACAGGTAGAGAATGAACCCCACACTCTCGCACTGTACCAGAGACTGACAGGGACAGAATGATCCCCACACTCTCGCACTGTACCAGAGACTGACGGGCACAGAATGAACCCCACACTCTTCCACTGTACCAGAGACTGATAGGGACAGAATGAACCCCACACTCTCGCACTGAACCAGAGACTGACAGGGACAGAATGAACCCCACACTCTCTCACTGTACCAGAGACTGACAGGTACAGAATGAACCCCACACTCTCGCAGTGCACCAGAGACTGACTGGTAGAGAATGAACCCCACACTCTCACACTGTACCAGAGACAGACAGGTAGAGAATGAACCCCACACTCTCATACTGTACCACAGACTGACAGGTACAGAATGAACCCCACACTCTCGCACTGTACCAGAGACTGACAGGGACAGAATGAACCCCACACTCTCACACTGTACCAGAGACTGACAGGTACAGAATGAACCCCACAGTCTCGCACTGTACCAGAGACTGACGGGGACAGAATGAACCCCACACTCTCTCTCTGTACCAGAGACTGACAGGTACAGAATGAACCCCACACTCTCACACTGTACCAGAGACTGACAGGCACAGAATGAACCTTACACTCTCGCACTGTTCCAGAGACTGACGGGCACAGAATGAACCCCACACTCTTGCACTGTACCAGAGACTGACAGGGACAGAATGAACCCCACACTCTCGCACTGTACCAGAGACTGACTGGGACAGAATGAACCCCACACTCTCTCACTGTACCAGAGACTGACAGGTACAGAATGAACCCCACACTCTCGCACTGCACCAGAGACTGACTGGTAGAGAATGAACCCCACACTCTCACACTGTACCAGAGACTGACAGGTAGAGAATGAACCCCACACTCTAATACTGTACCACAGACTGACAGGTACAGAATGAACCCCACACTGTCGCACTGTACCAGAGACTGACGGGGACAGAATGAACCCCACACTCTCACACCGTACCAGAGACTGACAGGCACAGAATGAATCCCACACTCTCACACTGTACCAGAGAATGACGGGCACAGAATGAACCCCAGACTCTCACACTGTACCAGAGACTGACAGGGAGAGAATGAACCCCACACTCTCACATTGTACCAGAGACTGACAGGGACAGAATGAACCCCACACTCTCACATTGTACCAGAGACTGACAGGTACAGAATAAACCCCACACTCTCACACTGTACCAGAGACTGACAGGTAGAGAATGAACCCCACACTCTCGCACTGTACCAGAGACTGACAGGGACAGAATGAACTCCACACTCTCGCACTGTACCAGAGACTGACGGGCACAGAATGAACCCCACACTCTTGCACTGTACCAGAGACTGACAGGGACAGAATGAACCCCACACTCTCGCACTGTACCAGAGACTGACAGGGACAGAATGAACCTCACACTCTCTCACTGTACCAGAGACTGACAGGTACAGAATGAACCCCACACTCTCGCACTGCACCAGAGACTGACTGGTAGAGAATGAACCCCACACTCTCACACTGTACCAGAGACTGACAGGTAGAGAATGAACCTCACACTCTCATACTGTACCACAGACTGACAGGTACAGAATGAACCCCACACTCTTGCACTGTACCAGAGACTGACGGGGACAGAATGAACCCCACACTCTCTCACTGTACCAGAGACTGACAGGTACAGAATGAACCCCACACTCTCACACTGTACCAGAGACTGACAGGCACAGAATAAACCCCACACTCTCGCACTGTACCAGAGACTGACAGGGACAGACTGCACCCACACTATCGCACTGTACCAGAGACTGACAGGTACAGAATGAACCTCACACTCTCGCACTGTACCAGAGACTGACTGGTAGAGAATGAACCACACACTCTCACACTGTACCAGAGACTGACAGGTAGAGAATGAACCCCACACTCTCATACTGTACCAGAGACTGACAGGTACAGAATGAACCCCACACTCTCTCACTGTACCAGAGACTGACAGGGACAGAATGAACCCCACACTCTCACACTGTACCAGAGACTGACAGTTACAGAATGAACCCCACACTCTCACACTGAACCAGAGACTGACAGGTACAGAATGAACCCCACACTCTCACACTGCACCAGAGACTGACAGAGACAGAATGAACTCCACACTCTTACTCTGTACCTGAGACTGACAGGTACAGAATGAACCACACACTCTCACACTGTACCAGAGACTGACGGGCACAGAATGAACCCCACACTCTCACACTGTACTAGAGACTGACGGTTACAGAATGAACCCCACACTCTCACACTGCACCAGAGACTGACAGAGACAGAATGAACTCCACACTCTCACACTGTACCTGAGACTGACAGGTACAGAATGAACCACACACTAGCACACTGTACCAGAGACTGACGGGCACAGGATGAACCCCACACTCTCACACTGTACCAGAGACTGACAGGGACAGAATGAACCCCACACTCTCGCACTGTACCAGAGACTGACGGGCACAGAATGAACCCCAGACACTTGCACTGTACCAGAGACTGACAGGGACAGAATGAACCCCACACTCTCTCACTGTACCAGAGACTGACAGGGACAGAATGAACCCCACACTCTCTCACTGTACCAGAGACTGACAGGTACAGAATGAACCACACACTCTCACACTCTACCAGAGAATTACGGGCACAGAATGAACCCCACAATCTCTCACTGTCCCAGAGACTGACAGGTACCGAATGAACCCCACACTCTCACACCGTACCAGAGACTGACAGGCACAGAATGAACCCCACACTCTCAGACTGTACCAGAGACTGACAGGCACAGAATGAACCCCACACTCTCACACTGTACTAGAGACTGACAGGTACAGAATGAACCCCACACTCTCACACTGTACCAGAGACAGACAGGTAGAGAATGAATCCCACACTCTCATACTGTACCACAGACTGACAGGTACAGAATGAACCCCACACTCTCGCACTGTACCAGAGACTGACAGGGACAGAATGAACCCCACACTCTCACACTGTACCAGAGACTGACAGGTACAGAATGAACCCCACACTCTCGCACTGTACCAGAGACTGACGGGGACAGAATGAACCCCACACTCTCTCTCTGTACCAGAGACTGACAGGTACAGAATGAACCCCACACTCTCACACTGTACCAGAGACTGACAGGCACAGAATGAACCCCACACACTCGCACTGTACCAGAGACTGACGGGCACAGAATGAACCCCACACTCTTGCACTGTACCAGAGACTGACAGGGACAGAATGAACCCCACACTCTCGCACTGTACCAGAGACTGACAGGTACAGAATGAACCCCACACTCTCGCACTGTACCAGAGACTGACAGGCACAGAATGAACCCCACACTCTCACACTGTACTAGAGACTGACAGGAACAGAATAAACCCCACTCTCTCACACTGTACCAGAGACTGACAGGTAGAGAATGAACCCCACACTCTCGCACTGTACCAGAGACTGACAGGGACAGAATGAACCCCACACTCTCGCACTGTACCAGAGACTGACGGGCACAGAATGAACCCCACACTCTTGCACTGTACCAGAGACTGACAGGGACAGAATGAACCCCACACTCTCGCACTGTACCAGAGACTGACAGGGACAGAATGAACCTCACACTCTCTCACTGTACCAGAGACTGACAGGTACAGAATGAACCCCACACTCTCGCACTGCACCAGAGACTGACTGGTAGAGAATGAACCCCACACTCTCACACTGTACCAGAGACTGACAGGTAGAGAATGAACCCCACACTCTCATACTGTACCACAGACTGACAGGTACAGAATGAACCCCACACTCTTGCACTGTACCAGAGACTGACGGGGACAGAATGAACCGCACACTCTCTCACTGTACCAGAGACTGACAGGTACAGAATGAACCCCACACTCTCACACTGTACCAGAGTTTGACAGGCACAGAATAAACCCCACACTCTCGCACTGTACCAGAGACTGACAGGGACAGAATGCACCCACACTATCGCACTGTACCAGAGACTGACGGGCACAGAATGAACCCCACCCTCTCTCACTGTACCAGAGACTGACAGGTACAGAATGAACCCCACACTCTCGCACTGCACCAGAGACTGACTGGTAGAGAATGAACCCCACACTCTCACACTGTACCAGAGACAGACAGGTAGAGAATGAACCCCACACTCTCATACTGTACCACAGACTGACAGGTACAGAGTGAACCCCACACTCTCGCACTGTACCAGAGACTGACAGGGACAGAATGAACCCCACACTCTCACACTGTACCAGAGACTGACAGGTACAGATTGAACCCCACACTCTCGCACTGTACCAGAGACTGACGGGGACAGAATGAACCCCACACTCTCTCTCTGTACCAGAGACTGACAGGTACAGAATGAACCCCACACTCTCACACTGTACCAGAGACTGACAGGCACAGAATGAACCCCACACTCTCGCACTGTACCAGAGACTGACGGGCACAGAATGAACCCCACACTCTTGCACTGTACCAGAGACTGACAGGGACAGAATGAACCCCACACTCTCGCACTGTACCAGAGACTGACTGGGACAGAATGAACCCCACACTCTCTCACTGTACCAGAGACTGACAGGTACAGAATGAACCCCACACTCTCGCACTGCACCAGAGACTGACTGGTAGAGAATGAACCCCACACTCTCACACTGTACCAGAGACTGACAGGTAGAGAATGAACCCCACACTCTAATACTGTACCACAGACTGACAGGTACAGAATGAACCCCACACTCTCACACCGTACCAGAGACTGACAGGCACAGAATGAATCCCACACTCTCACACTGTACCAGAGACTGACAGGTACAGAATGAACCCCACACTCTCGCACTGTACCAGAGACTGACAGGCACAGAATGAACCCCACACTCCCACACTGTACTAGAGACTGACAGGTACAGAATGAACCCCACACTCTCGCACTGTACCAGAGACTGACTGGTAGAGAATGAACCCCACACTCTCACACTGTACCAGAGACTGACAGGTCGAGAATGAACCCCACACTCTCACACTGTACTAGAGAATGACGGGCACAGAATGAACCCCAGACTCTCACACTGTACCAGAGACTGACAGGAAGAGAATGAACCCCACACTCTCACACTGTACCAGAGACTGACAGGGACAGAATGAACCCCACACTCTCACATTGTACCAGAGACTGACAGGTACAGAATAAACCCCACACTCTCGCACTGTACCAGAGACTGACAGGGACAGAATGAACTCCACACTCTCGCACTGTACCAGAGACAGACGGGCACAGAATGAACCCCACACTCTTGCACTGTACCAGAGACTGACAGGGACAGAATGAACCCCACACTCTCGCACTGTACCAGAGACTGACAGGGACAGAATGAACCTCAGACTCTCTCACTGTACCAGAGACTGACAGGTACAGAATGAACCCCACAATCTCGCACTGCTCCAGAGACTGACTGGTAGATAATGAACCCCACACTCTCACACTGTACCAGAGACTGACAGGTAGAGAATGAACCCCACACTCTCATACTGTACCACAGACTGACAGGTACAGAATGAACCCCACACTCTTGCACTGTACCAGAGACTGACGGGGACAGAATGAACCCCACACTCTCTCACTGTACCAGAGACTGACAGGTACAGAATGAACCCCACACTCTCACACTGTACCAGAGACTGACAGGCACAGAATAAACCCCACACTCTCGCACTGTACCAGAGACTGACAGGGACAGAATGCACCCACACTATCGCACTGTACCAGAGACTGACAGGTACAGAATGAACCCCACACTCTCGCACTGTACCAGAGACTGACTGGTAGAGAATGAACCACACACTCTCACACTGTACCAGAGACTGACAGGTAGAGAATGAACCCCACACTCTCATACTGTACCAGAGACTGACAGGTACAGAATGAACCCCACACTCTCTCACTGTACCAGAGACTGACAGGGACAGAATGAACCCCACACTCTCACACTGTACCAGAGACTGACAGTTACAGAATGAACCCCACAGTCTCACACTGAACCAGAGACTGACAGGTACAGAATGAACCCCACACTCTCACACTGCACCAGAGACTGACAGAGACAGAATGAACTCCACACTCTCACACTGTACCTGAGACTGACAGGTACAGAATGAACCACACACTCTCACACTGTACCAGAGACTGACGGGCACAGAATGAACCCCACACTCTCACACTGTACTAGAGACTGACGGGTACAGAATGAACCCCACACTCTCACACTGCACCAGAGACTGACACAGACAGAATGAACTCCACACTCTCACACTGTACCTGAGACTGACAGGTACAGAATGAACCACACACTAGCACACTGTACCAGAGACTGACGGGCACAGGATGAACCCCACACTCTCACACTGTACCAGAGACTGACAGGGACAGAATGAACCCCACACTCTCGCACTGTACCAGAGACTGACGGGCACAGAATGAACCCCACAGACTTGCACTGTACCAGAGACTGACAGGGACAGAATGAACCCCACACTCTCTCACTGTACCAGAGACTGACAGGGACAGAATGAACCCCACACTCTCTCACTGTACCAGAGACTGACAGGTACAGAATGAAGCACACACTCTCACACTCTACCAGAGAATTACGGGCACAGAATGAACCCCACAATCTCTCACTGTCCCAGAGACTGACAGGTACCGAATGAACCCCACACTCTCACACCGCACCAGAGACTGACAGGCACAGAATGAACCCCACACTCTCAGACTGTACCAGAGAATGACAGGCACAGAATGAACCCCACACTCTCACACTGTACTAGAGACTGACAGGTACAGAATGAACCCCACACTCTCACACTGTACCAGAGACAGACAGGTAGAGAATGAACCCCACACTCTCATACTGTACCACAGACTGACAGGTACAGAATGAACCCCACATCCTCGCACTGTACCAGAGACTGACAGGGACAGAGTGAACCCCACACTCTCACACTGTACCAGAGACTGACAGGTACAGAATGAACCCCACACTCTCGCATTGCACCAGAGACTGACGGGGACAGAATGAACCCCACACTCTCTCTCTGTACCAGAGACTGACAGGTACAGAATGAACCCCACACTCTCACACTGTACCAGAGACTGACAGGCACAGAATGAACCCCACACTCTCGCACTGTACTAGAGACTGACGGGCACAGAATGAACCCCACACTCTTGCACTGTACCAGAGACTGACAGGGACAGAATGAACCCCACACTCTCGCACTGTACCAGAGACTGACTGGGACAGAATGAACCCCACACTCTCTCACTGTACCAGAGACTGACAGGTACAGAATGAACCCCACACTCTCGCACTGTACCAGAGACTGACAGGCAGAGAATGAACCCCACACTCTCACACTGTACTAGAGACTGACAGGTACAGAATGAACCCCACACTCTCGCACTGTACCAGAGACTGACTGGTAGAGAATGAACCCCACACTCTCACACTGTACCAGAGACTGAAAGGTCGAGAATGAACCCCACACTCTCACACTGTACCAGAGAATGACGGGCACAGAATGAACCCCAGACTCTCACACTGTACCAGAGACTGACAGGGAGAGAATGAACCCCACACTCTCACATTGTACCAGAGACTGACAGGTACAGAATAAACCCCACACTCTCACACTGTACCAGAGACTGACAGGTAGAGAATGAACCCCACACTCTCGCACTGTACCAGAGACTGACAGGGACAGAATGAACCCCACACTCTCGCACTGTACCAGAGACTGACGGGCACAGAATGAACCCCACACTCTTGCACTGTACCAGAGACTGACAGGGACAGAATGAACCCCACACTCTCGCACTGTACCAGAGACTGACAGGGACAGAATGAACCTCAGACTCTCTCACTGTACCAGAGACTGACAGGTACAGAATGAACCCCACACTCTCGCACTGCACCAGAGACTGACTGGTAGAGAATGAACCCCACACTCTCACACTGTACCAGAGACTGACAGGTAGAGAATGAACCCCACACTCTCATACTGTACCACAGACTGACAGGTACAGAATGAACCCCACACTCTTGCACTGTACCAGAGACTGACGGGGACAGAATGAACCCCACACTCTCTCACTGTACCAGAGACTGACAGGTACAGAATGAACCCCACACTCTCACACTGTACCAGAGTCTGACAGGCACAGAATAAACCCCACACTCTCGCACTGTACCAGAGACTGACAGGGTCAGAATGCACCCACACTATCGCACTGTACCAGAGACTGACGGGCACAGAATGAACCCCACACTCTTGCACTGTACCAGAGAGTGACAGGGACAGAATGAACCCCACCCTCTCTCACTGTACCAGAGACTGACAGGTACAGAATGAACCCCACATTCTCGCACTGTACCAGAGACTGACTGGTAGAGAATGAACCACACACTCTCACACTGTACCAGAGACTGACAGGTAGAGAATGAACCCCACTCTCTCATACTGTACCAGAGACTGACAGGTACAGAATGAACCCCACACTCTCTCACTGTACCAGAGACAGACAGGGACAGAATGAACCCCACACTCTCACACTGTACCAGAGACTGACAGTTACAGAATGAACCCCACACTCTCACACTGAACCAGAGACTGACAGGTACAGAATGAACTCCACACTCTCACACTGCACCAGAGACTGACAGAGACAGAATGAACTCCACACTCTCACTCTGTACCTGAGACTGACAGGTACAGAATGAACCACACACTCTCACACTGTACCAGAGACTGACGGGCACAGAATGAACCCCACACTCTCACACTGTACTAGAGACTGACGGGTACAGAATGAACCCCACACTCTCACACTGCACCAGAGACTGACAGAGACAGAATGAACTCCACACTCTCACACTGTACCTGAGACTGACAGGTACAGAATGAACTACACACTCTCACACTGTACCAGAGACTGACGGGCACAGGATGAACCCCACACTCTCACACTGTACCAGAGACTGACAGGGACAGAATGAACCCCACACTCTCGCACTGTACCAGAGACTGACGGGCACAGAATGAACCCCACACAATTGCACTGTACCAGAGACTGACAGGGACAGAATGAACCCCACACTCTCTCACTGTACCAGAGACTGACAGGGACAGAATGAACCCCACACTCTCTCACTGTACCAGAGACTGACAGGTACAGAATGAACCCCACACTCTCACACTGTACCAGAGACTGACGGGCACAGAATGAACCCCAGACTCTCAAACTGTACCAGAGACTGACAGGGAGAGAATGAACCCCACACTCTCACACTGTACCAGAGACTGACAGGGACAGAATGAACCCCACACTCTCACATTGTACCAGAGACTGACAGGTACAGAATAAACCCCACACTCTCACACTGTACCAGAGACTGACAGGTAGAGAATGAACCCCACACTCTCGCACTGTACCAGAGACTGACAGGGACAGAATGAACCCCACACTCTCGCACTGTACCAGAGACTGACGGTCACAGAATTAACCCCACACTCTTGCACTGTACCAGAGACTGACAGGGACAGAATGAACCGCACACTCTCGCACTGTACCAGAGACTGACAGGGACAGAATGAACCTCACACTCTCTCACTGTACCAGAGACTGACAGGTACAGAATGAACCCCACACTCTCGCACTGCACCAGAGACTGACTGGTAGAGAATGAACCCCACACTCTCACACTGTACCAGAGACTGACAGGTAGAGAATGAACCCCACACTCTCATACTTACCACAGACTGACAGGTACAGAATGAACCCCACACTCTTGCACTGTACCAGAGACTGACAGGGACAGAATGAACCCCACACTCTCGCACTGTACCAGAGACTGACGGGCACAGAATGAACCCCACAGACTTGCACTGTACCAGAGACTGACAGGGACAGAATGAACCCCACACTCTCTCACTGTACCAGAGACTGACAGGGACAGAATGAACCCCACACTCTCTCACTGTACCAGAGACTGACAGGTACAGAATGAAGCACACACTCTCACACTCTACCAGAGAATTACGGGCACAGAATGAACCCCACAATCTCTCACTGTCCCAGAGACTGACAGGTACCGAATGAACCCCACACTCTCACACCGCACCAGAGACTGACAGGCACAGAATGAACCCCACACTCTCAGACTGTACCAGAGAATGACAGGCACAGAATGAACCCCACACTCTCACACTGTACTAGAGACTGACAGGTACAGAATGAACCCCACACTCTCACACTGTACCAGAGACAGACAGGTAGAGAATGAACCCCACACTCTCATACTGTACCACAGACTGACAGGTACAGAATGAACCCCACATCCTCGCACTGTACCAGAGACTGACAGGGACAGAGTGAACCCCACACTCTCACACTGTACCAGAGACTGACAGGTACAGAATGAACCCCACACTCTCGCATTGCACCAGAGACTGACGGGGACAGAATGAACCCCACACTCTCTCTCTGTACCAGAGACTGACAGGTACAGAATGAACCCCACACTCTCACACTGTACCAGAGACTGACAGGCACAGAATGAACCCCACACTCTCGCACTGTACTAGAGACTGACGGGCACAGAATGAACCCCACACTCTTGCACTGTACCAGAGACTGACAGGGACAGAATGAACCCCACACTCTCGCACTGTACCAGAGACTGACTGGGACAGAATGAACCCCACACTCTCTCACTGTACCAGAGACTGACAGGTACAGAATGAACCCCACACTCTCGCACTGTACCAGAGACTGACAGGCAGAGAATGAACCCCACACTCTCACACTGTACTAGAGACTGACAGGTACAGAATGAACCCCACACTCTCGCACTGTACCAGAGACTGACTGGTAGAGAATGAACCCCACACTCTCACACTGTACCAGAGACTGAAAGGTCGAGAATGAACCCCACACTCTCACACTGTACCAGAGAATGACGGGCACAGAATGAACCCCAGACTCTCACACTGTACCAGAGACTGACAGGGAGAGAATGAACCCCACACTCTCACATTGTACCAGAGACTGACAGGTACAGAATAAACCCCACACTCTCACACTGTACCAGAGACTGACAGGTAGAGAATGAACCCCACACTCTCGCACTGTACCAGAGACTGACAGGGACAGAATGAACCCCACACTCTCGCACTGTACCAGAGACTGACGGGCACAGAATGAACCCCACACTCTTGCACTGTACCAGAGACTGACAGGGACAGAATGAACCCCACACTCTCGCACTGTACCAGAGACTGACAGGGACAGAATGAACCTCAGACTCTCTCACTGTACCAGAGACTGACAGGTACAGAATGAACCCCACACTCTCGCACTGCACCAGAGACTGACTGGTAGAGAATGAACCCCACACTCTCACACTGTACCAGAGACTGACAGGTAGAGAATGAACCCCACACTCTCATACTGTACCACAGACTGACAGGTACAGAATGAACCCCACACTCTTGCACTGTACCAGAGACTGACGGGGACAGAATGAACCCCACACTCTCTCACTGTACCAGAGACTGACAGGTACAGAATGAACCCCACACTCTCACACTGTACCAGAGTCTGACAGGCACAGAATAAACCCCACACTCTCGCACTGTACCAGAGACTGACAGGGTCAGAATGCACCCACACTATCGCACTGTACCAGAGACTGACGGGCACAGAATGAACCCCACACTCTTGCACTGTACCAGAGAGTGACAGGGACAGAATGAACCCCACCCTCTCTCACTGTACCAGAGACTGACAGGTACAGAATGAACCCCACATTCTCGCACTGTACCAGAGACTGACTGGTAGAGAATGAACCACACACTCTCACACTGTACCAGAGACTGACAGGTAGAGAATGAACCCCACTCTCTCATACTGTACCAGAGACTGACAGGTACAGAATGAACCCCACACTCTCTCACTGTACCAGAGACAGACAGGGACAGAATGAACCCCACACTCTCACACTGTACCAGAGACTGACAGTTACAGAATGAACCCCACACTCTCACACTGAACCAGAGACTGACAGGTACAGAATGAACTCCACACTCTCACACTGCACCAGAGACTGACAGAGACAGAATGAACTCCACACTCTCACTCTGTACCTGAGACTGACAGGTACAGAATGAACCACACACTCTCACACTGTACCAGAGACTGACGGGCACAGAATGAACCCCACACTCTCACACTGTACTAGAGACTGACGGGTACAGAATGAACCCCACACTCTCACACTGCACCAGAGACTGACAGAGACAGAATGAACTCCACACTCTCACACTGTACCTGAGACTGACAGGTACAGAATGAACTACACACTCTCACACTGTACCAGAGACTGACGGGCACAGGATGAACCCCACACTCTCACACTGTACCAGAGACTGACAGGGACAGAATGAACCCCACACTCTCGCACTGTACCAGAGACTGACGGGCACAGAATGAACCCCACACAATTGCACTGTACCAGAGACTGACAGGGACAGAATGAACCCCACACTCTCTCACTGTACCAGAGACTGACAGGGACAGAATGAACCCCACACTCTCTCACTGTACCAGAGACTGACAGGTACAGAATGAACCCCACACTCTCACACTGTACCAGAGACTGACGGGCACAGAATGAACCCCAGACTCTCAAACTGTACCAGAGACTGACAGGGAGAGAATGAACCCCACACTCTCACACTGTACCAGAGACTGACAGGGACAGAATGAACCCCACACTCTCACATTGTACCAGAGACTGACAGGTACAGAATAAACCCCACACTCTCACACTGTACCAGAGACTGACAGGTAGAGAATGAACCCCACACTCTCGCACTGTACCAGAGACTGACAGGGACAGAATGAACCCCACACTCTCGCACTGTACCAGAGACTGACGGTCACAGAATTAACCCCACACTCTTGCACTGTACCAGAGACTGACAGGGACAGAATGAACCGCACACTCTCGCACTGTACCAGAGACTGACAGCGACAGAATGAACCTCACACTCTCTCACTGTACCAGAGACTGACAGGTACAGAATGAACCCCACACTCTCGCACTGCACCAGAGACTGACTGGTAGAGAATGAACCCCACACTCTCACACTGTACCAGAGACTGACAGGTAGAGAATGAACCCCACACTCTCATACTTACCACAGACTGACAGGTACAGAATGAACCCCACACTCTTGCACTGTACCAGAGACTGACGGGGACAGAATGAACCCCACACTCTCTCACTGTACCAGAGACTGACAGGTACAGAATGAACCCCACACTCTCACACTGTACCAGAGTCTGACAGGCACAGAATAAACCCCACACTCTCGCAGTGTACCAGTGACTGACAGGGACAGAATGCACCCACACTATCGCACTGTACCAGAGACTGACGGGCACAGAATGAACCCCACACTCTTGCACTGTACCAGAGAGTGACAGGGACAGAATGAACCCCACACTCTCGCACTGTACCAGAGACTGACAGGGACAGAATGAACCCCACCCTCTCTCACTGTACCAGAGACTGACAGGTACAGAATGAACCCCACATTCTCGCACTGTACCAGAGACTGACTGGTAGAGAATGAACCACACACTCTCACACTGTACCAGAGACTGACAGGTAGAGAATGAACCCCACACTCTCATACTGTACCAGAGACTGACAGGTACAGAATGAACCCCACACTCTCTCACTGTACCAGAGACTGACAGGGACAGAATGAACCCCACACTCTCACACTGTACCAGAGACTGACAGTTACAGAATGAACCCCACACTCTCACACTGAACCAGAGACTGACAGGTACAGAATGATCCCCACACTCTCACACTGTACCAGAGTCTGACAGGCACAGAATGAACCCCACACTCTCACATTGTACCAGAGACTGACAGGTACAGAATAAACCCCACACTCTCGCACTGTACCAGAGACTGACAGGGACAGAATGAACTCCACACTCTCGCACTGTACCAGAGACAGACGGGCACAGAATGAACCCCACACTCTTGCACTGTACCAGAGACTGACAGGGACAGAATGAACCCCACACTCTCGCACTGTACCAGAGACTGACAGGGACAGAATGAACCTCAGACTCTCTCACTGTACCAGAGACTGACAGGTACAGAATGAACCCCACAATCTCGCACTGCTCCAGAGACTGACTGGTAGATAATGAACCCCACACTCTCACACTGTACCAGAGACTGACAGGTAGAGAATGAACCCCACACTCTCATACTGTACCACAGACTGACAGGTACAGAATGAACCCCACACTCTTGCACTGTACCAGAGACTGACGGGGACAGAATGAACCCCACACTCTCTCACTGTACCAGAGACTGACAGGTACAGAATGAACCCCACACTCTCACACTGTACCAGAGACTGACAGGCACAGAATAAACCCCACACTCTCGCACTGTACCAGAGACTGACAGGGACAGAATGCACCCACACTATCGCACTGTACCAGAGACTGACAGGTACAGAATGAACCCCACACTCTCGCACTGTACCAGAGACTGACTGGTAGAGAATGAACCACACACTCTCACACTGTACCAGAGACTGACAGGTAGAGAATGAACCCCACACTCTCATACTGTACCAGAGACTGACAGGTACAGAATGAACCCCACACTCTCTCACTGTACCAGAGACTGACAGGGACAGAATGAACCCCACACTCTCACACTGTACCAGAGACTGACAGTTACAGAATGAACCCCACAGTCTCACACTGAACCAGAGACTGACAGGTACAGAATGAACCCCACACTCTCACACTGCACCAGAGACTGACAGAGACAGAATGAACTCCACACTCTCACACTGTACCTGAGACTGACAGGTACAGAATGAACCACACACTCTCACACTGTACCAGAGACTGACGGGCACAGAATGAACCCCACACTCTCACACTGTACTAGAGACTGACGGGTACAGAATGAACCCCACACTCTCACACTGCACCAGAGACTGACACAGACAGAATGAACTCCACACTCTCACACTGTACCTGAGACTGACAGGTACAGAATGAACCACACACTAGCACACTGTACCAGAGACTGACGGGCACAGGATGAACCCCACACTCTCACACTGTACCAGAGACTGACAGGGACAGAATGAACCCCACACTCTCGCACTGTACCAGAGACTGACGGGCACAGAATGAACCCCACAGACTTGCACTGTACCAGAGACTGACAGGGACAGAATGAACCCCACACTCTCTCACTGTACCAGAGACTGACAGGGACAGAATGAACCCCACACTCTCTCACTGTACCAGAGACTGACAGGTACAGAATGAAGCACACACTCTCACACTCTACCAGAGAATTACGGGCACAGAATGAACCCCACAATCTCTCACTGTCCCAGAGACTGACAGGTACCGAATGAACCCCACACTCTCACACCGCACCAGAGACTGACAGGCACAGAATGAACCCCACACTCTCAGACTGTACCAGAGAATGACAGGCACAGAATGAACCCCACACTCTCACACTGTACTAGAGACTGACAGGTACAGAATGAACCCCACACTCTCACACTGTACCAGAGACAGACAGGTAGAGAATGAACCCCACACTCTCATACTGTACCACAGACTGACAGGTACAGAATGAACCCCACATCCTCGCACTGTACCAGAGACTGACAGGGACAGAGTGAACCCCACACTCTCACACTGTACCAGAGACTGACAGGTACAGAATGAACCCCACACTCTCGCATTGCACCAGAGACTGACGGGGACAGAATGAACCCCACACTCTCTCTCTGTACCAGAGACTGACAGGTACAGAATGAACCCCACACTCTCACACTGTACCAGAGACTGACAGGCACAGAATGAACCCCACACTCTCGCACTGTACTAGAGACTGACGGGCACAGAATGAACCCCACACTCTTGCACTGTACCAGAGACTGACAGGGACAGAATGAACCCCACACTCTCGCACTGTACCAGAGACTGACTGGGACAGAATGAACCCCACACTCTCTCACTGTACCAGAGACTGACAGGTACAGAATGAACCCCACACTCTCGCACTGTACCAGAGACTGACAGGCAGAGAATGAACCCCACACTCTCACACTGTACTAGAGACTGACAGGTACAGAATGAACCCCACACTCTCGCACTGTACCAGAGACTGACTGGTAGAGAATGAACCCCACACTCTCACACTGTACCAGAGACTGAAAGGTCGAGAATGAACCCCACACTCTCACACTGTACCAGAGAATGACGGGCACAGAATGAACCCCAGACTCTCACACTGTACCAGAGACTGACAGGGAGAGAATGAACCCCACACTCTCACATTGTACCAGAGACTGACAGGTACAGAATAAACCCCACACTCTCACACTGTTACCAGAGACTGACAGGTAGAGAATGAACCCCACACTCTCGCACTGTACCAGAGACTGACAGGGACAGAATGAACCCCACACTCTCGCACTGTACCAGAGACTGACGGGCACAGAATGAACCCCACACTCTTGCACTGTACCAGAGACTGACAGGGACAGAATGAACCCCACACTCTCGCACTGTACCAGAGACTGACAGGGACAGAATGAACCTCAGACTCTCTCACTGTACCAGAGACTGACAGGTACAGAATGAACCCCACACTCTCGCACTGCACCAGAGACTGACTGGTAGAGAATGAACCCCACACTCTCACACTGTACCAGAGACTGACAGGTAGAGAATGAACCCCACACTCTCATACTGTACCACAGACTGACAGGTACAGAATGAACCCCACACTCTTGCACTGTACCAGAGACTGACGGGGACAGAATGAACCCCACACTCTCTCACTGTACCAGAGACTGACAGGTACAGAATGAACCCCACACTCTCACACTGTACCAGAGTCTGACAGGCACAGAATAAACCCCACACTCTCGCACTGTACCAGAGACTGACAGGGTCAGAATGCACCCACACTATCGCACTGTACCAGAGACTGACGGGCACAGAATGAACCCCACACTCTTGCACTGTACCAGAGAGTGACAGGGACAGAATGAACCCCACCCTCTCTCACTGTACCAGAGACTGACAGGTACAGAATGAACCCCACATTCTCGCACTGTACCAGAGACTGACTGGTAGAGAATGAACCACACACTCTCACACTGTACCAGAGACTGACAGGTAGAGAATGAACCCCACTCTCTCATACTGTACCAGAGACTGACAGGTACAGAATGAACCCCACACTCTCTCACTGTACCAGAGACAGACAGGGACAGAATGAACCCCACACTCTCACACTGTACCAGAGACTGACAGTTACAGAATGAACCCCACACTCTCACACTGAACCAGAGACTGACAGGTACAGAATGAACTCCACACTCTCACACTGCACCAGAGACTGACAGAGACAGAATGAACTCCACACTCTCACTCTGTACCTGAGACTGACAGGTACAGAATGAACCACACACTCTCACACTGTACCAGAGACTGACGGGCACAGAATGAACCCCACACTCTCACACTGTACTAGAGACTGACGGGTACAGAATGAACCCCACACTCTCACACTGCACCAGAGACTGACAGAGACAGAATGAACTCCACACTCTCACACTGTACCTGAGACTGACAGGTACAGAATGAACTACACACTCTCACACTGTACCAGAGACTGACGGGCACAGGATGAACCCCACACTCTCACACTGTACCAGAGACTGACAGGGACAGAATGAACCCCACACTCTCGCACTGTACCAGAGACTGACGGGCACAGAATGAACCCCACACAATTGCACTGTACCAGAGACTGACAGGGACAGAATGAACCCCACACTCTCTCACTGTACCAGAGACTGACAGGGACAGAATGAACCCCACACTCTCTCACTGTACCAGAGACTGACAGGTACAGAATGAACCCCACACTCTCACACTGTACCAGAGACTGACGGGCACAGAATGAACCCCAGACTCTCAAACTGTACCAGAGACTGACAGGGAGAGAATGAACCCCACACTCTCACACTGTACCAGAGACTGACAGGGACAGAATGAACCCCACACTCTCACATTGTACCAGAGACTGACAGGTACAGAATAAACCCCACACTCTCACACTGTACCAGAGACTGACAGGTAGAGAATGAACCCCACACTCTCGCACTGTACCAGAGACTGACAGGGACAGAATGAACCCCACACTCTCGCACTGTACCAGAGACTGACGGTCACAGAATTAACCCCACACTCTTGCACTGTACCAGAGACTGACAGGGACAGAATGAACCGCACACTCTCGCACTGTACCAGAGACTGACAGGGACAGAATGAACCTCACACTCTCTCACTGTACCAGAGACTGACAGGTACAGAATGAACCCCACACTCTCGCACTGCACCAGAGACTGACTGGTAGAGAATGAACCCCACACTCTCACACTGTACCAGAGACTGACAGGTAGAGAATGAACCCCACACTCTCATACTTACCACAGACTGACAGGTACAGAATGAACCCACACTCTTGCACTGTACCAGAGACTGACAGGGACAGAATGAACCCCACACTCTCGCACTGTACCAGAGACTGACGGGCACAGAATGAACCCCACAGACTTGCACTGTACCAGAGACTGACAGGGACAGAATGAACCCCACACTCTCTCACTGTACCAGAGACTGACAGGGACAGAATGAACCCCACACTCTCTCACTGTACCAGAGACTGACAGGTACAGAATGAAGCACACACTCTCACACTCTACCAGAGAATTACGGGCACAGAATGAACCCCACAATCTCTCACTGTCCCAGAGACTGACAGGTACCGAATGAACCCCACACTCTCACACCGCACCAGAGACTGACAGGCACAGAATGAACCCCACACTCTCAGACTGTACCAGAGAATGACAGGCACAGAATGAACCCCACACTCTCACACTGTACTAGAGACTGACAGGTACAGAATGAACCCCACACTCTCACACTGTACCAGAGACAGACAGGTAGAGAATGAACCCCACACTCTCATACTGTACCACAGACTGACAGGTACAGAATGAACCCCACATCCTCGCACTGTACCAGAGACTGACAGGGACAGAGTGAACCCCACACTCTCACACTGTACCAGAGACTGACAGGTACAGAATGAACCCCACACTCTCGCATTGCACCAGAGACTGACGGGGACAGAATGAACCCCACACTCTCTCTCTGTACCAGAGACTGACAGGTACAGAATGAACCCCACACTCTCACACTGTACCAGAGACTGACAGGCACAGAATGAACCCCACACTCTCGCACTGTACTAGAGACTGACGGGCACAGAATGAACCCCACACTCTTGCACTGTACCAGAGACTGACAGGGACAGAATGAACCCCACACTCTCGCACTGTACCAGAGACTGACTGGGACAGAATGAACCCCACACTCTCTCACTGTACCAGAGACTGACAGGTACAGAATGAACCCCACACTCTCGCACTGTACCAGAGACTGACAGGCAGAGAATGAACCCCACACTCTCACACTGTACTAGAGACTGACAGGTACAGAATGAACCCCCACTCTCGCACTGTACCAGAGACTGACTGGTAGAGAATGAACCCCACACTCTCACACTGTACCAGAGACTGAAAGGTCGAGAATGAACCCCACACTCTCACACTGTACCAGAGAATGACGGGCACAGAATGAACCCCAGACTCTCACACTGTACCAGAGACTGACAGGGAGAGAATGAACCCCACACTCTCACATTGTACCAGAGACTGACAGGTACAGAATAAACCCCACACTCTCACACTGTACCAGAGACTGACAGGTAGAGAATGAACCCCACACTCTCGCACTGTACCAGAGACTGACAGGGACAGAATGAACCCCACACTCTCGCACTGTACCAGAGACTGACGGGCACAGAATGAACCCCACACTCTTGCACTGTACCAGAGACTGACAGGGACAGAATGAACCCCACACTCTCGCACTGTACCAGAGACTGACAGGGACAGAATGAACCTCAGACTCTCTCACTGTACCAGAGACTGACAGGTACAGAATGAACCCCACACTCTCGCACTGCACCAGAGACTGACTGGTAGAGAATGAACCCCACACTCTCACACTGTACCAGAGACTGACAGGTAGAGAATATGAACCCCACACTCTCATACTGTACCACAGACTGACAGGTACAGAATGAACCCACACTCTTGCACTGTACCAGAGACTGACGGGGACAGAATGAACCCCACACTCTCTCACTGTACCAGAGACTGACAGGTACAGAATGAACCCCACACTCTCACACTGTACCAGAGTCTGACAGGCACAGAATAAACCCCACACTCTCGCACTGTACCAGAGACTGACAGGGTCAGAATGCACCCACACTATCGCACTGTACCAGAGACTGACGGGCACAGAATGAACCCCACACTCTTGCACTGTACCAGAGAGTGACAGGGACAGAATGAACCCCACCCTCTCTCACTGTACCAGAGACTGACAGGTACAGAATGAACCCCACATTCTCGCACTGTACCAGAGACTGACTGGTAGAGAATGAACCACACACTCTCACACTGTACCAGAGACTGACAGGTAGAGAATGAACCCCACTCTCTCATACTGTACCAGAGACTGACAGGTACAGAATGAACCCCACACTCTCTCACTGTACCAGAGACAGACAGGGACAGAATGAACCCCACACTCTCACACTGTACCAGAGACTGACAGTTACAGAATGAACCCCACACTCTCACACTGAACCAGAGACTGACAGGTACAGAATGAACTCCACACTCTCACACTGCACCAGAGACTGACAGAGACAGAATGAACTCCACACTCTCACTCTGTACCTGAGACTGACAGGTACAGAATGAACCACACACTCTCACACTGTACCAGAGACTGACGGGCACAGAATGAACCCCACACTCTCACACTGTACTAGAGACTGACGGGTACAGAATGAACCCCACACTCTCACACTGCACCAGAGACTGACAGAGACAGAATGAACTCCACACTCTCACACTGTACCTGAGACTGACAGGTACAGAATGAACTACACACTCTCACACTGTACCAGAGACTGACGGGCACAGGATGAACCCCACACTCTCACACTGTACCAGAGACTGACAGGGACAGAATGAACCCCACACTCTCGCACTGTACCAGAGACTGACGGGCACAGAATGAACCCCACACAATTGCACTGTACCAGAGACTGACAGGGACAGAATGAACCCCACACTCTCTCACTGTACCAGAGACTGACAGGGACAGAATGAACCCCACACTCTCTCACTGTACCAGAGACTGACAGGTACAGAATGAACCCCACACTCTCACACTGTACCAGAGACTGACGGGCACAGAATGAACCCCAGACTCTCAAACTGTACCAGAGACTGACAGGGAGAGAATGAACCCCACACTCTCACACTGTACCAGAGACTGACAGGGACAGAATGAACCCCACACTCTCACATTGTACCAGAGACTGACAGGTACAGAATAAACCCCACACTCTCACACTGTACCAGAGACTGACAGGTAGAGAATGAACCCCACACTCTCGCACTGTACCAGAGACTGACAGGGACAGAATGAACCCCACACTCTCGCACTGTACCAGAGACTGACGGTCACAGAATAACCCCACACTCTTGCACTGTACCAGAGACTGACAGGGACAGAATGAACCGCACACTCTCGCACTGTACCAGAGACTGACAGCGACAGAATGAACCTCACACTCTCTCACTGTACCAGAGACTGACAGGTACAGAATGAACCCCACACTCTCGCACTGCACCAGAGACTGACTGGTAGAGAATGAACCCCACACTCTCACACTGTACCAGAGACTGACAGGTAGAGAATGAACCCCACACTCTCATACTTACCACAGACTGACAGGTACAGAATGAACCCCACACTCTTGCACTGTACCAGAGACTGACGGGGACAGAATGAACCCCACACTCTCTCACTGTACCAGAGACTGACAGGTACAGAATGAACCCCACACTCTCACACTGTACCAGAGTCTGACAGGCACAGAATAAACCCCACACTCTCGCAGTGTACCAGTGACTGACAGGGACAGAATGCACCCACACTATCGCACTGTACCAGAGACTGACGGGCACAGAATGAACCCCACACTCTTGCACTGTACCAGAGAGTGACAGGGACAGAATGAACCCCACACTCTCGCACTGTACCAGAGACTGACAGGGACAGAATGAACCCCACCCTCTCTCACTGTACCAGAGACTGACAGGTACAGAATGAACCCCACATTCTCGCACTGTACCAGAGACTGACTGGTAGAGAATGAACCACACACTCTCACACTGTACCAGAGACTGACAGGTAGAGAATGAACCCCACACTCTCATACTGTACCAGAGACTGACAGGTACAGAATGAACCCCACACTCTCTCACTGTACCAGAGACTGACAGGGACAGAATGAACCCCACACTCTCACACTGTACCAGAGACTGACAGTTACAGAATGAACCCCACACTCTCACACTGAACCAGAGACTGACAGGTACAGAATGATCCCCACACTCTCACACTGTACCAGAGTCTGACAGGCACAGAATAAACCCACACTCTCGCACTGTACCAGAGACTGACAGGGACAGAATGCACCCACACTATCGCACTGTACCAGAGACTGACGGGCACAGAATGAACCCCACACTCTTGCACTGTACCAGAGAGTGACAGGGACAGAATGAACCCCACACTCTCGCACTGTACCAGAGACTGACAGGGACAGAATGAACCCCACCCTCTCTCACTGTACCAGAGACTGACAGGTACAGAATGAACCCCACATTCTCGCACTGTACCAGAGACTGACTGGTAGAGAATGAACCACACACTCTCACACTGTACCAGAGACTGACAGGTAGAGAATGAACCCCACACTCTCTCACTGTACCAGAGACTGACAGGGACAGAATGAACCCCACACTCTCACACTGTACCAGGAGACTGACAGTTACAGAATGAACCCCACACTCTCACACTGAACCAGAGACTGACAGGTACAGAATGAACCCCACACTCTCACACTGCACCAGAGACTGACAGAGACAGAATGAACTCCACACTCTCACTCTGTACCTGAGACTGACAGGTAGAGAATGAACCACACACTCTCACACTGTACCAGAGACTGACGGGCACAGAATGAACCCCACACTCTCACACTGTACTAGAGACAGACGGGTATAGAATGAACCCCACACTCTCACACTGCACCAGAGACTGACAGAGACAGAATGAACTCCACACTCTCACACTGTACCTGAGACTGACAGGTACAGAATGAACCACACACTCTCACACTGTACCAGAGACTGACGGGCACAGGATGAACCCCACACTCTCACACTGTACCAGAGACTGACAGGGACAGAATGAACCCCACACTCTCGCACTGTACCAGAGACTGACGGGCACAGAATGAACCACACACACTTGCACTGTACCAGAGACTGACAGGGACAGAATGAACCCCACACTCTCTCACTGTACCAGAGACTGACAGGGACAGAATGAACCCCACACTCTCTCACTGTACCAGAGACTGACAGGTACAGAATGAACCACACACTCTCACACTCTACCAGAGAATTACGGGCACAGAATGAACCCCACACACTCTCACTGTCCCAGAGACTGACAGGTACCGAATGAACCCCACACTCTCACACCGTACCAGAGACTGACAGGCACAGAATGAACCCCACACTCTCAGACTGTACCAGAGACTGACAGGCACAGAATGAACCCCACACTCTCACACTGTACTAGAGACTGACAGGTACAGAATGAACCCCACACTCTCGCACTGTACCAGAGACTGACTGGTAGAGAATGAACCCCACACTCTCACACTGTACCAGAGACTGACAGGTCGAGAATGAACCCCACACTCTCACACTGTACCAGAGACTGACGGGCACAGAATGAACCCAGACTCTCAGACTGTACCAGAGACTGACAGGGAGAGAATGAACCCCACACTCTCACACTGTACCAGAGACTGACAGGGACAGAATGAACCCCACACTCTCACATTGTACCAGAGACTGACAGGTACAGAATAAACCCCACACTCTCACATTGTACCAGAGACTGACAGGTAGAGAATGAACCCCACACTCTCGCACTGTACCAGAGACTGACAGGCACAGAATAAACCCCACACTCTCGCACTGTACCAGAGACTGACAGGGACAGAATGCACCCACACTATCGCACTGTACAGAGACTGACGGGCACAGAATGAACCCCACACTCTCGCACTGTACCAGAGACTGACGGTCACAGAATTAACCCCACACTCTTGCACTGTACCAGAGACTGACAGGGACAGAATGAACCCCACACTCTCGCACTGTACCAGAGACTGACAGGGACAGAATGAACCTCACACTCTCTCACTGTACCAGAGACTGACATGTACAGAATGAACCCCACACTCTCGCACTGCACCAGAGACTGACTGGTAGAGAATGAACCTCACACTCTCACACTGTACCAGAGACTGACAGGTAGAGAATGAACCCCACACTCTCATACTGTACCACAGACTGACAGGTACAGAATGAACCCCACACTCTTGCACTGTACCAGAGACTGACGGGGACAGAATGAACCCCACACTCTCTCACTGTACCAGAGACTGACAGGTACAGAATGAACCCCACACTCTCACACTGTACCAGAGTCTGACAGGCACAGAATAAACCCAACACACTCGCACTGTACCAGAGACTGACAGGGACAGAATGCACCCACACTATCGCACTGTACCAGAGACTGACGGGCACAGAATGAACCCCACACTCTTGCACTGTACCAGAGAGTGACAGGGACAGAATGAACCCCACACTCTCGCACTGTACCAGAGACTGACAGGGACAGAATGAACCCCACCCTCTCTCACTGTACCAGAGACTGACAGGTACAGAATGAACCCCACATTCTCGCACTGTACCAGAGACTGACTGGTAGAGAATGAACCACACACTCTCACACTGTACCAGAGACTGACAGGTAGAGAATGAACCCCACACTCTCATACTGTACCAGTGATTGACAGGTACAGAATGAACCCCACACTCTCTCACTGTACCAGAGACTGACAGGACAGAATGAACCCCACACTCTCACACTGTACCAGAGACTGACAGTTACAGAATGAACCCCACACTCTCACACTGCACCAGAGACTGACAGAGACAGAATGAACTCCACACTCTCACTCTGTACCTGAGACTGACAGGTACAGAATGAACCACACACTCTCACACTGTACTAGAGACTGACGGGCACAGAATGAACCCCACACTCTCACACTGTCCAAGAGACTGACAGGTACCGAATGAACCCCACACTCTCACACCGTACCAGAGACTGACAGGCACAGAATGAACCCCACACTCTCAGACTGTACCAGAGACTGACAGGCACAGAATGAACCCCACACTCTCACACTGTACTAGAGACTGACAGGTACAGAATGAACCCCACACTCTCGCACTGTACCAGAGACTGACTGGTAGAGAATGAACCCCACACTCTCACACTGTACCAGAGACTGACGGGCACAGAATGAACCCCAGACTCTCAGACTGTACCAGAGACTGACAGGGAGAGAATGAACCCCACACTCTCACACTGTACCAGAGACTGACAGGGACAGAATGAACCCCACACTCTCACATTGTACCAGAGACTGACAGGTACAGAATAAACCCCACACTCTCACACTGTACCAGAGACTGACAGGTAGAGAATGAACCCCACACTCTCACACTGTACCAGAGACTGACAGGTACAGAATGAACCCCACACTCTCGCACTGTTCCAGAGACTGACAGGTACAGAATAAACCCCACTCTCGCACTGTACCAGAGACTGACAGGGACAGAATGAACCCCAGACTATCGCACTGTACCAGAGACTGACGGGCACAGAATGAACCCCACACTCTCATACTGTACCAGAGACTGACGGGCACAGAATGAACCCCACACTCTTGCACTGTACCAGAGACTGACAGGGACAGAATGAACCCCACACTCTCGCAATGTACCAGAGACTGACAGGGACAGAATGAACCTCACACTCTCTCACTGTACCAGAGACTGACAGGTACAGAATGAACCCCACACTCTCGCACTGCACCAGAGACTGACTGGTAGAGATTGAACCCCACACTCTCACACTGTACCAGAGACTGACAGGTAGAGAATGAACCCCACACTCTCATACTGTACCACAGACTGACAGGTACAGAATGAACCCCACACTCTTGCACTGTACCAGAGACTGACGGGGACAGAATGAACCCCACACTCTCTCACTGTACCAGAGACTGACAGGTACAGAATGAACCCCACACTCTCACACTGTACCAGAGTCTGACAGGCACAGAATAAACCCCACACTCTCGCACTGTACCAGAGACTGACAGGGACAGAATGCACCCACACTATCGCACTGTACCAGAGACTGACGGGCACAGAATAAACCCCACACTCTTGCACTGTACCAGAGAGTGACAGGGACAGAATGAACCCCACACTCACGCACTGTGCCAGAGACTGACAGGGACAGAATGAACCCCACCCTCTCTCACTGTACCAGAGACTGACAGGTACAGAATGAACCCCACATTCTCGCACTGTACCAGAGACTGACTGGTAGAGAATGAACCACACACTCTCACACTGTACCAGAGACTGACAGGTAGAGAATGAACCCCACACTCTCATACTGTACCAGAGACTGACAGGTACAGAATGAACCCCACACTCTCTCACTGTACCAGAGACTGACAGGGACAGAATGAACCCCACACTCTCACACTGTACCAGAGACTGACAGTTACAGAATGAACCCCACACTCTCACACTGAACCAGAGACTGACAGGTACAGAATGAACCCCACACTCTCACACTGCACCAGAGACTGACAGAGACAGAATGAACTCCACACTCTCACTCTGTACCTGCGACTGACAGGTACAGAATGAACCACACACTCTCACACTGTACCAGAGACTGACGGGCACAGAATGAACCCCACACTCTCACACTGTACTAGAGACTGACGGGTACAGAATGAACCCCACACTCTCACACTGCACCAGAGACTGACAGAGACAGAATGAACTCCACACTCTCACACTGTACCTGAGACTGACAGGTACAGAATGAACCACACACTCTCACACTGTACCAGAGACTGACGGGCACAGGATGAACCCCACACTCTCACACTGTACCAGAGACTGACAGGGACAGAATGAACCCCACACTCTCGCACTGTACCAGAGACTGACGGGCACAGAATGAACCCCACACACTTGCACTGTACCAGAGACTGACAGGGACAGAATGAACCCCACACTCTCTCACTGTACCAGAGACTGACAGGGACAGAATGAACCCCACACTCTCTCACTGTACCAGAGACTGACAGGTACAGAATGAACCACACACTCTCACAATCTACCAGAGAATTACGGGCACAGAATGAACCCCACACTATCTCACTGTCCCAGAGACTGACAGGTACCGAATGAACCCCACACTCTCACACTGTACCAGAGACTGACAGGTCGAGAATGAACCCCACACTCTCACACTGTACCAGAGACTGACAGGCACAGAATGAACCCCACACTCTCACACTGTACTAGAGACTGACAGGTACAGAATGAACCCCACACTCTCGCACTGTACCAGAGACTGACTGGTAGAGAATGAACCCCACACTCTCACACTGTACCAGAGACTGACAGGTCGAGAATGAACCCCACACTCTCACACTGTACCAGAGACTGACGGGCACAGAATGAACCCCAGACTCTCA